>NC_137000.1:16722849-16745349 GCF_032717465.1 Coenobita brevimanus | reverse complement strand
TTCAGAGTTAAAGAGCATTACTACATAAAAAGGAAGAGAAATCGGAAAGAATGATACTAACTGGAGATTTTAATACAAATATAAATTGGAATACTCTAGATATAATAAGCCAAGAAAGCTGTTGGGACCAAAAGCTCCTGGATCTCGTGCAAGAGTTTTTCCTAACGCAACATGTGAGGGAAACCACCAGAAAAAGAGGACTCGATGTACCTTCAATGCTAGATCTCATATTTACTAGGCAAGAAAATGATATTGACAGTTTAATATATCACCCTCCACTCGGCAAAAGCGACCATGCAGTACTAAATTGCAACTTCAGGATAGCATATGACATAGTTAACAGCAATGAAAGTTACAAAAAGAGCCTAAACTATAAAAAGGGAAATTATCATGACCTAAAGAAGTATTTCTCAGAAGTTGATTGGGAGAATGAGCTTAGAGGACAAGATTTAAATGCTGTATATAAAAAATTCTGTGAATTTTATGAAATAGGAGTCCAGAAGTACATTCCAAAGCAGAAAGAAGCAGATAAGAAAATACAGAAATGGTTCAATACAGAATGTAAAAAATCAAAAGAAAGAAGAGATTTGTTGTGGAATAAATACAGAAGACACAATAGTGAAAGGGCATATAATAATTACAAACAGGCAAGAAACGATTATACAAGAATAAGGAGGGAAGCCCAAAAACAGTTTGAGGAGGATATCATAAATAGAAGTAGTGATCAACCGAAGCTATTTTACAGCTACATCAGAAGTAAAACCAAAGTAAAAGATATAATACAATCCATTACGGACGAGGGAATCACCTATACACAAGAGAAAGATATTTGTGAAGCACTAAATAAGAATTTCCAATCATTTACAGAAGAAAAAAATTTTGAGAGGGACTATGTGGAACATGCATGTCCACGCATACTACCAGATATACAAATATCAGAAAAAGTAATACAGGAGGAGTTAAGTAAATTAGACAGAGGAAAAGCAAATGGTCCTGATGATATTTCATGTTGGGTGCTACGAGAATGTGCAAAGGAGTTAAGTAAACCATTATTTTTAATTTTCAGGAAATCCTTGAGTCAAGGTAAATTATCTGATATTTGGAAGAAAGCAAACATTGTTCTCTTATTCAAGAAAGGGAATAGACAAAATCCACTCAACTACCGACCAGTATCACTAACCAGTGTTGTAAGCAAGGTATTAGAAAAGCTTATAAGAAAAGCTTGGGTAAATCATCTAGAAGAACACAATATGATAACAGAAAGACAGTTTTGTTTCAGAAAAGGAAAATCATGTGTTACTAATCTGTTGAGCTACTATGACAGAGTAACAGACACAATACAGGAAAGAGAAGGATGGGTGGACAGTATCTATTTAGATTTCAAGAAAGCATTTGACACAGTACCACACCAAAGACTTTTATGGAACCTGTACCATCAAGGAGGAATTCGAGGCAAACTGTTTTGTTGGATGCATGATTTTCTCAAAAAAAGAGAAATGAGAACAGTACTAAGGGGAAACTACTCATCATGGAAAGAAGTGATTAGTGGAGTACCACAGGGCTCAGTGCTGGCACCAATCATGTTTTTAGTGTATATAAATGATATTGACATTAACACTGGAAATGAAAGCTATCTAAATATGTTTGCAGATGATGCAAAACCACAAAGGAGAATTACTAACACAGACTCTTGTAAAGAGCTACAAGAAGAATTAAATAAACTTCATGAATGGAGTAAAACATGGCAAATGGAATTCAATGTGGACAAGTGTCATGTAATCCAGTTTGGTAAAAGTGGAAAAAGACCTGATTGGGATTATACGTTAGGAAATAAAACCCTACACACATCAGAAAGAGAGAAGGACCTAGGTGTGATTATCAACAACAGACTATCTCCGGCTGACCACATCAGTGAGAAGGTACGGAACATGTATACACTGCTTGCAAATATGAGAATAGCATTCACATACATAAATGAAGACATGCTAAGAAGGATAACAACATCATTCATCAGACCAACCCTGGAGTATGCATCAGTAGTCTGGAGTCCTCATCTCCAAAAAACACATAGACAAGATTGAAAAAGTTCAAAGGGCCGCTACAAGATGGATACCAAGCTTAAGGGATCTAAGCTACGAAGAAAGACTAAATAAACTGAATCTACCAACACTACAGGAGAGAAGGAAAAGAGGTGACATGATAATGCTATATAAATGCATATCAGGGGAGGAGAAAATAGACATAAATGATTACTTAACATATGGGGAAGCATCAGCAAAAGGACACTGCAAAAAACTGCATAAGAAGAGAGGTGATAAAGATGTGAGGAAATTCAGTTTCCCAAACAGAGCAATTGATCAGTGGAATGCACTACCGAATGAAATAGTGTGTGCCAAAACAATTCACAAATTTAAGGATATGTACAATGAATATGGTTTAAGACACGGGACAGTACGAACTTGACTCATTCCTGTAAAGATACAATTAGGTAAGAACAATTAGGTAAGAACACACACACACACACACACACACACACACACACACACACACACACACACACCATCCCCTTTGTCAATTCATACCCTCTGCTACCTGTCATCACCACACACCGGCTCAGGTGTCATACAGTACAGCAAACCTCTACCATTGACACAAACACTCCCTCACTACCACCCACATTACCGTCCACAAACCCTACCCCCAGCACTGAACCTACAACCACTAACCCACCCTCTCCGTCAACCTTAGGCGATCCTACCCCACACTCTGCCCCACCAGCCCGCACCCCTCCCCCAGTCAATACCCCTCACCCATCAACACCTGTCGTTCTTGTAATCCCTCCACCACTCACCACAACCCAACAAACTACATCAATAACTACCACATTTACCTACACACAATCAGGCTGTCTCAGCAAACCACCACAATTTTACACTCCAGCATAATCTGATACCAAAAACCGCTGACACTCCATGTCGTCACACCTACATCGCACTCATGTGGTACAGATTTTGTGTGTGTGTGTGTGTGTGTGTGTGTGTGTGTGTGTGTGTGTGTGTGTGTGTGTGTGTGTGTGTGTGTGTGTGTGTGTGTGTGAGAGAGAGAGAGAGAGAGAGAGAGTTCTTCCTCATGCAACAGCTCAATTGTAAAGGCGTGCATAACTCTCTCATTCGTTTGCTCACAATAACTAAGCACTAGTCAAATTTTTGTACAGAAAGTTATGCCCAGCTACTATTGCTTAGTTTATAGTCATCCCCCCTCCTATTTTAAAGGTTACTCCATCACACATAGCCATGGAATGGACTTGTCATTAGAAATTCTCCTATCTATCACAACTGCTATGTGTAATTACCACATCCAAATCACTTTCAAATACTCGCTTATGTTGAAAATTGTGTGTGTATATATATATATATATATATATATATATATATATATATATATACCTTGTAGGCTACCCTAATATTTTTTTTCTTCTCTCTCTCTTTTCTTCCTGTTTTATACCATAAAACGGAGGGGGGGAGGGGGAGTGCTGTGGCGTATATTACACCACAAAGTATCGTACCTCGCATATCATCTACACACGTGCTTTCCTTCCCTCGTGGCTCTCTCCTCATTTCACCTACACACGTGGTTTCCTTCCCTCATGGCTTTTCCCCACCTTGTTCTCGGAATCAGCATCGCTACTGGTGCCGCCACTAAATAGAATTCAGTTTCCCTTCCCTCCTTACCTGTAGTGGTGCCTAAACCAATCAAATTTGTATATTCAGGCGACCTAAGCCTACCGGTGCTCCGCCCACCTCATTAGGGGGCTTAAAACCGAGTGGACGACCTAGCTCTGGCCTTCTTTCCACTCAGAACTTCACCCGGCTACTATGGTGGTACCATTCTTAACTTGCGGTTTGGGTGGGGCACCAACCTCTGTACAGTGTGCCACGTTTTCCATACCCGCGATGCCCCTCTCCCTCTCTGTCTCTCTCTCTCTCTCTCTCCTGGGGGGAGATGTGCGTCACCCTTGGGAATTTTGTTTTTTTTATGAGTGACAAACTTGTCACCCTTGGGAATTTTGTTTTTTTTATGAGTGACAAACTTGTGCTTTCATTTCTTTATTTTGTTTTTTTATTATATCTAATTATAATTAAAAATATTATTGTTTTACATATGGCGCCAGATGATCTCACTATTGTGGCGCCATGATTTGTTTTCATTCAATCATTCTCTCCCTCCTTCGTTCCCTCCCTTCCTCCATCTCTCACTCAGCTGCACTCAACACTGCCCCTGGTCTGCCTTCTCCTCCCTCCTCTCTCTCTCTCTCTCTCTCTTTCTCTCTCTCTCTCGTCTGTGGTATTTTAGGATACATTTTGGTTATTTTCTTTTACGTTATAATGTACATATTGTAAATTTGACTTTATTTCCACACCACCCAGGAGGTTAAAGTCTTGGCGCGTCTTTTTTTAAGTGTCCCCAAACAGGCCTAGGATAGAGGAAGCTCTGGCCAGGTGGGACTGGGTGTGTGTGAGTGTTGCCTCTCACGAGGGTTTAATGTATTATTATCATTTTTACTAAGAAATTGACATATTTTTACTTATATTCCTGCACATTACCTTATAATCATAATTGTGACATTATTACCAACCCCAGAAATACGGTAACAGCCAATAAAAGTGACTACTTTTTTTAAAGCAACGCTGTAAAATATTTATGCCACGTTTCTGTATTGCCGTATAAATATTTTACGCATAATAAGTTTACTGTTCTTTCATATATTATAATAAACACGTTACCATTATATTCTTATGTGTTTATCTTATTGTGATGCCTATTACATATATCAGAGCCATTCACGTAGCGGGTATGGAACACGTGGCAACACTGTACAGAGGTTCGTGCCCCACCTAAACCGCCACTTAAGATTGGTACCACCCCCCTGCCTTTCTGTCCGTCTCTCATGGTAAAATCTGGCCACGTGTTACAACTTTACATATACGATACACATAAACACAACAGCCCAGCACTCCCGTTTCTCATTAAATTCATTACTCATATTCTTAGTTTGTGACTATTTATTCATGGAATTCATCTACACATGCAGTAATGTAAAGGCCCTTGTACTATGCTGAAGTCATGCAATAACACTGTACTGTTCTAAGTCAATAATCACTGTCCTGTCTATCTCTTCCCAACACATTAGTGTTTATTTATCCTAACCATTTGCCTTGGTGTAGCCCCTAGTAAAATATGCATATCCTTAACCAAAAACGACACAGTGGTAACCCTAACCTTAAAACACGCCACAACAGTATGCAACGTCTTATCATGCTCTCATGTTCCTGAACTTTATTCTTCTGAATTCTCTACTCTCTGGCTTCGGCTCTAATGTAGTTCTCTGACTAAATATGCCTGTGCGGTTTTCTTATCCCCTAATTCTACTGACTGAAAAATTCTTTGACTATCTTACTTCTAAGATGGAACAAATTCTATCCATTTTTCCTTTCTCTGAAATCTCCATTCTAGGAGATTTCAGTGTTCACCACCGCTTTTGGCTCTTATCTTTCACTGATCCACCTGGTAAACAAGCATACATTTTTTATATCCTTTGTGACCTAAAGCAGCTTGTAAAGCACCCTACCTGTATTCCTGACCGCATTGGAGAGAGATCCAGCTTACCTGACCTCTTCCTTACAACTAATCCTTCTGCTTACACTGTAAATCTTTCCTTTCCATTTGGCTCCTCCGATTGCAACCTTATCACTTTAACCTTTGCTATCACTCCAGTGCATCCTGTAGACCCTCCAAAGAAACGTCGGTTGTGGCATTGGAGCTGCTGTTTGGGAGTCCCTCAGGCAGTATTTTTTCGATTTTCCGTGGAATGATTATTGCTTCCATTGCCGAGAGCCATATGAGTGTGCCTTACACATTACAGAGGATATTCTCTTGGGCATGAAAGCATACGTTCCTTTCTCATATCCTTTGACTAACTTAATAAGACCTTAGTTTAATCACGCTTGTTCTGATGCTGTCCACAAGAATGAGAAGGCCTACAAAAGGTACCGGAGCCAACCCACCCCTGAATCTCGTATGCATGGAATCATGCTAAGTCTGTCCTTCGCACTGCTAAAAATAATTTCATCTGTACTAAATGCTCTGAATTCTCGAATTCGAATTCTTCCCTCTCCTTCTGGCATCTTGCCAAAAACCTTTCCAATACCTTTGTCTCTTCATCCTTCCCTCCTCTTTTCCACTCTGATAGCTCTGTAGCTATTTCGTCTGCTGATAAAGCAGAACTCTTTACTCAGACTTTCTCCTCCAATTCCACCTTAGATGATTCCAGGGTTGTCCCTCCATCTCATCCCCCCTCTGACTTCTTCATGCCTGAATTAAAATTTCTTCAACTGATGTGTTTTCTGCCATCACTGGCCTCAGTACTAACAAGGTATATGGGCCTGATGGGATCCCTCCTGCTGTCCTCAAGAACTATGCTTCTGTGCTTACACCCCGCCTAGGTAAACTCTTTAGCCTTTGTCTATTAACTTGCTCATTTCCTTCTCACTGGAAGTTTGATCTCATCCAGCCTGTCCCAGAAAAGGGTGACCATTCCCAGCCCTCTAACTATCGTCCAATTGCTTTAACATCCTGTATTTCAAAAGTTTTCGAGTCTTTTCGTAACAAAAAAATTTAAATCATCTTTCCTATCACAACATTCTTTCTTATCGTCAACTTGGATTCCGCCAGGAATGCTCTGCTGGCGATCTTCTCACTTACCTTTTAGATTCATGGTCATCCTCCTTTCGGGACTATCGCAAAAGTTTTGCCATTGTACTTGACATCTCAAAGGCTTTCGATCGAGTCTGCCATTAATCTTTAATTTCCAGACTACCCTCTTACGGTTTCTATCCTTCTATCTCTGCCTTCACCTCTAGCTTCCTTTCTGGTCGTTCTATAGCTGTTGTTGTAGACGGCCACCGTTCTTTTTCTAGAGGTGTTCCTCAGGGCTCTGTCCTATCTCCAACTCACTTCCTTTTATTCATCAATGACCTTCTTAGCTGTACATCTAACCCTATCCACTCGTACACTGATGACGCCACCCTTCACCTTTCCATTCGTTTCCTACAGCGTCCATCTCAGCAGTTATTTCGATAAACATGGGATGAGGTTATGGCACGCCATATGGCTCATACCTCTGACTGAAGTAAAAATAACCTTGTTGTTTTTAATGCATCTAAAACTCAGTTCTTACATCTATCAACCCGACAAAATCTCCCACAAGAGTACCCATTAACTTTTAACAACATCCAGCTCAATCCTGCATCACCTTTAAACATACTTGGGGTTTCATTCTCTCGGGATTTATCTTGGAAAGAACATAATACCTCCCTTTATAAAATCTGCTTCCAAGAGATTGGATGTGCTAAGCCGACCCTATACCTCCTTTACCCCTTCACAGTTGTTAACTTTACACACATTTTTTTTTTCGTCCCTGTGTAAAGTACAACTCTCTTGTGTGGTGAGGCTCACCACATACAGCTCTCCTCAACATAGAGTCAAAGGCTTATCGCCTCATTAACTCTTCTTCCCTTACTGGCTCCCTTCAACCTCTGTCTCTTCACTGCACTGTTGCATCTTTGTCTCTTTTCTATCGTTACTTCAATGGTCTCTGCTCCTTCGAACTGTCTGCTTGCATCCTTCCACCACGATGGTGGGCATGTAGCACCCGTCTGGGAACAAACTTTCATCCCTTTTCTGTTCAGTTCACTAATGGAAGAGTTAACCGCTACTCCCAGTCCCTCATGTATGCAACAGGTCAGCTCTGGAACCGTCTCACTCTGTTTTTCCTACTGCCTACGATCTCCAGCCTTTCAAACGCAGTGTGTCCAGGCATCTCGAAATGAATCGATCGTTAGCTTGGCTCTTTTTTTTTTTTTTTTTTTTCCTTGGAGAGAGCAGTTTGCAGGCCCCTGGCCTTTAGCTACTTCTTCCTTGCATAGTCTCTCTCTCTCTCTCTCTCTCTCTCTCTCTCTCTCTCTCCAGTTCTTTGCAAAATTCTTCAACTCTCTTCACCATCTTATCTGCATTTCATGACTTCACCGATTTTATCTTTCAGTTATGTAATTTGTTGCTTTCCTAGTGCCATTTTACTTCCGACTTGTTTCAGACTTTTTTCCTTTTTTTAATGGTTTCTTTGATCTGATCCATGTTTCTCTTTTTTCTTTTCTTCTCTTTGTCTCTTACTGATAAGCTTATTTAATTCCGCTCGTTCTATTTCATCTTTCTTTGTTTTTACTTTCATTTCCTTTCTTTTTTTTTTTCGTAAGCTCGTGTCTTTTTTGAATATTTCTTGGCTTTGGTTGTATTTGGTTTTCCTACTACCTCCGCTGATTCTCTTAGCACTTTTGTTAGTCTGTCATTTAGCTCATCAATGTCACATTCAAAATTACTTACAGTCTGAAATCTGTTCCTTATTTCCACCTGAAAGGCTGCTTTGTTTTCCCTCACTTTTATTGGGCATATCTTTTTATTTTTATTCATCGTCTTTCTTTCACTTCTGAAATTGAATCTGGCTGTGCAGCCCACCATTCTATGGTGACTTCCTATATATACTTTGTTGATAACTGTGACCTTTGTGATCGTGTTATTCTTATTTGCTATGATGAAGTCGATTTCATTCTTTATTTCTCCATTTGGGCTTCTCCAAGGCCACTTTCTCCCTGTTCATTTGTGAAAGAATGTGTTCATTATTCTCATGTTATAGATTTCAGCAAAATTTACCACCATTTCTCCTTCATTCCTTTCCCCGACTCCAAATTTTCCAGTACATGCTTCTCCATTTTTTTATTTCCCAACTTTTGCACTGAAGTCTTCCCTGGGTACAGTATATGTGGTCTTTTCTTCTTCCATAATCTGGGAGATGGCGTCATTGAAAGAACTGTATGCATCAGAGACAGTAGTACCAATAGCTAACTTTTCAGTTGACACAAGTGAAGTACCTGAGGTAACACCAGACGAAGGAAATATTTCTCTTAAAAATATGAAAAGAAGGAAGGCCCCAGGAGGCGATGGAATAGTAGCAGATTTACTGTTGGATGCAGGAGTAGAAGTACAAAACATGCTTGCTCACTTATTTACTCTATGTATAAAAAAACAAGGAAATTCCCCCAAAATGGTGTAATGCAGTAGTTATTTTACTTTACAAAAACGTGACTCAAAAGACCTTAGTAACTATCGACCCGTTAGCTTATTATCAATCATTTACAAACTCTTCACTAAATCATCTGATAAATTACCAATATGCTGGGAATCGAACCAGGGACTCTCAGGTGAGAGCCAGGCAGCATACCACTACACCACGACCAGGTAAAAGTTAACTCACGTTGTCACAATCTTGTAACCAACGTCCCTCCGCCCCCACTGTGGGCATCAAAAGGATGAGTTAACCCCCTGGCACTCGGGCAAGTAGATGCTTTTAATCTATCCCAAACACTTACGGCAAGTCAGAATGAAGAGAGAAACCTGTACTGTACACAGGAGTCCCTGGTTCGATTCCCAGCATATTGGTAATTTATCAGATGATTTTTCCTGTGTACAGTACAGGTTTCTCCCTTCTTTCTTCACTAAAGTCCATACTAGCTGAATAACAATTAAGTTGGAACAGGCAGGATTCCGAAGTGGGTATTCGATATACTGATCATCTACGTAAAGTGAATAAGCTAATTGAGAAAACTACAGAATATAATAAACAACTGTGCTTAGGTTTTGTTGATTACGAAAACGCCTTCGACTCAGTGGGGCACAAAGCAATTATAAATTCATTGTGAGAACAAAGAGTCAATGAGAACATTGTAAAACTGCTCGAAAACATATATACAGGGGGAACTTTTACAGTTAAATTACATGACACGGAAAATATTATGACTGAGAAGGGCGTGCATCAGGGAGATACAATTTCTCCAAAATTATTTACAGCATGCCTAGATAGTACTTTCAGAAAGCCAGACTGGGAAAACAAAGGATTGAACATAGATGGAGAAAAGCTAAACCATTTAAGATTTACAGATGACATTGTCCTTATTTCAGAAACAGCAGAGATATTGCAAGAATTGTCAAATGACTTGAAAAGAGAAAGTCTCAAAGTAGGGCTAAAGATGAGCCGGAGTAACACTAATATTTAATCCAAATACGTCAAAGACCGTCATCAGAATAAGCAAAGGCATTCTTGAAGAAGTCGAGGAGTACAATTACTTGGGGCAAATACTAATATTAACGAAAGATTATGATAGTAAAATAAAAAGACGCATTACAATTTGACGGAAAGCTTTCGGTAAACATAACGACATTATCAAAACAGCCTGCCAGTTTGTATGAAACGAAAAGTATATAACGAATGTATAATTCCAGCTATGACGTATGGTTGTGAGACGGGGAGACTGACAAAATCAAAGGAAAATAAATTAATCAGTTCTCAGAGCAGTGGAAAGGTCAATGTTGGGAATATCTTAAAAGACAGGAAAAGATCAACTTGAGTGAGAGGGCAGACTAAAGTCAAAGATATTATAGAAGTTATAAAAGAACAGAAATGGAGGTGGGCGGGCCATGTAGTAAGATTAAGAAATAACCGATGGAGCAAGAGGTTGACTAACCGGACACCAAAAGATTTTAAGCGTAGCAGAAAAATGCCAGACAGAAGGTGCAGAGATGAGATAAAGAAATCTGCAGGGAAAACGTGGCAAAGATTGGCTCAGTCAAGGAATTCGTGGAGAAGGTTGGGGGAGGCCTTTGTTCAGCAGTGGACTTGTAACGGCTGATGATATAGATATATATATATATATATATATATATATATATATATATATATATATATATATATATATATATATATATATATATTCTAATCTCATAAATAGCGATAGATAGATAAACAAATATAGATAAATAAAGATAGATAGATAGATCGAATCCTAATTTGCCCCATTAGAAGCACCGGAGCTTAGGACAAGGCTACTTAGGTCTGACACTGAAGGCAGGGGTGGCCAGCCTTACCCTTCCCTAGTGGCATTCTATGAGCAATAAACTTCAACAACCCTCGAACATAAACACTTACAGCTCAGTCCAGTTGGAACGCTTTAACCCACTAAACCACCAGGTGTCATTTGGTTATATGGGCGCCGCCCAACATAACAAATGAGTCCTTGTTTACGGGAAACTGTTTGGCTTGCCACACAGTGTAGTCACCGAACACAGCATTACATCGAATGAGTGGATGGTGGGCCCTCCCTCCGAACTGGCAGTCTTAATCATAACTCATCTTAGTCGCTAAAACACTATTCCCAGTGTTATAAATGTGGAAGCCAGGATTCAAAAATAGGAACAGGAAAATATAATTAAAAATGCTTAGACATGATCATAAGTGTCTACTGACACGATAAACCTTCAAGACCGAAATTCTATTGTCAGTATTATCATTAGCGATTGTAGCACTTCGTGAATGGCCGGGCAAAAATTGTAATGTCGCTTAATCTCGCTATGATTGTATGATTTGTAGCACTGATCATCATCATCATTATCATCATCTAATCTAGTGTTGCCCCATGAGGAGCACAGGAGCCCGGGGCTAAGCAAGTTGGTCCTGACATTTAAGATGAGAGTGACCAGCCTCACTCATTCATGAGTGGCATTACGTGAGCAATTAACCCCAATCATCCCTTGGATAGAAACCTGCACCTGCTCAATCCGACTGGAGTGCGTTAATTGCCCACTAAACCACTAGGCGCCATAATTTGGTTATATGGTTACCACCAAGCTTAGCAATTGGTTTCCTGGTGTACAGGAAACCATTTGCTTGTCACTCAGTGTAGAGTCAAGCCAAATAATTTCCTGTACACCAGAAAACCATTTACTACGCTGAATGGTAACTATATAAAAAAAAATTTGGCGCCTGATAATCACTATAAAAAATCATATGTGTCTCATGTACAGGAAGAAGTACAGCTCCATGCCTTATTTACTAATGCACAACCCACCGTGCGTGGTGCTGAGGAGTGTTACAAACGAGCAGCAGTGACCGTCACCACCACGCACACCACACGTGCCACACCCACACACCCAACAGACCCTCACACCCGACACACCCTCACACCCTCACACCCGACACACCATCACACCCGACATACCACCACACCCTCACACCCGACATACCACCACACCCTCACACCCGACATACCACCACACCCTCACACCCGACATACCACCACACCCTCACACCCGACATACCACCACACCCTCACACCCGACATACTACCACACCCTTACACCCGACATACTACCACACCCTCACACCCGACACACCGTCACACCCTCACACCCGACACACCATCACACCCTCACACCAGACATACTACCACTCCCTCACATCCAACATACCAGCACACCCTCACACTCGACACTACATCACATCCTCAAACCCGACATATCACCACACCCAACATACCGCCACACACTGGACTTTTATGCATGGTCGTGGAGAGTGAAGATGTGTTTTTCTTGCTCTCCTCTAGCACAGGGCTGCCTCACCGGCATTAGTTTTTTCTCTCCGCCACCAGGGCTTTTTTTAATTAAAGTTAGGATTAGCTAGTACTCATTTACCTCCCCTCCCTCTAGCTAGGTACAGTAGGTGTCTGTACCGTTATTCTGAGTTGACCTTTGCTTATTGCCCACGGAGGGCCCCCCACACTGATCGCTCTGGGGCGTGAATCGACACGGTCGGGCCTCCCTGGAGTGGTTTGAGAGGGCAACCTCAGATTTAGGAGTTTTGCCCCGGGTTGTTTGTCCCTTGTTTGTTTTCTCGTCTTCTTCCCACTTCCCCCTCTAGGAGGGAGTGGTACTATGACGGACACCCCTACTGCCTCCCCCCCCTTCAGGGGGGGAGGTAGTCCTGACCGACCCCCAACTGACCAATGGACGGACTGTCCCCCAACTGAACGGACCGGACCCGAGCACTTGACATCAGTGTAAATAATGCCTCATTCGTCCTCATTCACGCGGTTGGTTCTACTTCCCTGTCCAGCCTCAATCCCTTCATCATCAAGGTGATTGATGGGTGTGCAGGTGAGGTGGAACAAGTTAAAAAACTTGCAAGTGGAGATCTCTTGGTAAAGACTATCAATTCTGCCCAGGTCAAGGATTTGCTGAAACTGAGGAAGTTCCACAGTTACGATGTCCAGACGACAATCCCCCACCCCATGAATTCCTGCAAGGGTGTTATCACCTGCAGGGATCTGGTGCTTATGGAAGAGGAAGAAATCGTACAGGAACTTGCTCAGCAAGATGTAATAGAGGCCAGATTTATTACAAGATTCGGAAGGTATAAGGACGAAGACCGCAACAGTTGTTTTGACTTTTGGAAAACTATCTCTTCCAGCCAATGTGAAAGTTGGATACGAAATTTTCAATGTCAGACCATACATCCCGAACCCCCTTCGTTGTGCAAAATGTCAGATCTATGGACACCATGAAAAGGCTTGTCGATCTTCTAACCTAGTATGTGGCAAGTGTGTGGCTGTAGGCCATTCTGCTGATCACTGTGCATCAGAGAATGAATGTTGCTTTCACTGCCAGGGCGCTCACCCCACTTCCTCTCGGGTTTGTCCCAAGTGGAAGGAGGAGAAAGAGTAATGCACAGTGAAAGCGACGGAGGGGATATCCTTTTACGATGCTAGCAAGAAGGTGAAGGAGTTGCATGCAACTCCCAAACCTAATATCTCCTATGCATTGGCGGTTGTCCTGTCCTGTGATGTGCACTGTGGAGACACAGACTGACCTTACATTCGCTCCTCATGCCCCACTCCCTACCTCTCAGTCTAAGCCTCCTGTACGTTCCAACTCTCTGACAGACATCCTTGTTGCCACTTCATACTCTCAGGCTGCCGCTGCTCCTTCGTAGTCAGTGCAGCCAAAACAGAAGCCTGACAAGTCAGATAAAATTAACTTGACCACCCTCACCAAACAGTCACGTCCTCATGTCCTTCCTGCTCCTAGTCCAGCGAGGGAGAGAAAGAATAGCTCTTCCTCGGTGGATTCTGGGAGCCTTGTTATTGACGAGAATATGGAGATCTCCACGAGCAAGTACTGGGAAAGGTCCCCCGGTAGCCACTCGCCTGGTGGTGGGCGGCATAAAAAAAACTAAGAGCATTGGCCACCCTCGTAAATCTTAAACCGTCGCTTTCACTGTATTACAGTGGAATTGTAGAGGTGTCGGGAATAAGTTACCAAATATAGCAATCTTGCTGTCAATACACAGGCCAGACGTTATTTGTTTACAGGAGACCCGCCTGGAGGATCACCCTGATCCTCCACAGTTAAAACACTACCACTCGTATAAAAGATATGAAGGTCATGGAGTTGCCATATACACCCACAAATCACACCCACAAACGGAAGCGATTCTAAATTCTACTCTGGAAGTGGTCGCATGCAGAGTAAAATTTAATAACATGTATCTGTCTATTTGCTCTCTGTACTGTCCTCCACATGGCCCCATTGATAGTGATGCTTTAAATTCACTAGTTGAACATCTACCTGGGAATAAGTTAGTGTTGGATGACTTTAACGCCCATCACTATCAATGGGGTAGCTTGAGGATTGATGGTCGTGGGGAGCAAGTATCCATCCTAATACTACAGTCCAACCTCTGTCTTCTAAACGATGGTTGAGCGACTCGTGTAGATGATCGTACTGGTAACTTTTCAGCCATTGACTTATCTTTGGCCTCCCCTGGTATACATCAAGATTTCTCATGGGACCCTTACGACGACTCCTTAGGAAGTGATCATTTACCCATCTGTCTTTCTTATACACGCGGCATCATTTCGGACCCTCCACCTCCAAATTTTAACTATAAGAAAGCAGATTGGGGATCCTTCTCAAGGATCGCTAATTTAGATATATCTGGGGAGACCATAGATGTTAAGGTCGAAAATATAACTACTTCCATATTACACACAGCTGAGGCTGCTATTCTCAAGACTTCTACCGTTCATGCGAAGAATAGAGCACATTGGTGGACGCCGGATTGCCGACAAGCATTAAGAAAACTCAATAGGAGATACAGGATTTTTGATAGTCAGCCCACCGAGGAAAATTTTATTGCATACAAACGGGCATGGGCTGAGGCAAGGAGAATAATAAGAAGGGCCAAACGTGACTCCTGGTGGTCCTTTGTGTCCACGGTGACTCGTACTACACCATTAAGTAGAGTCTGGTCCACTATAAGAATTTCAAATAATAAAGGCCCACATATACCTATTACAACCCTTCAGGTTAATAATAACATCTATGACAAGCCTGTGGACGTTGGTAACATCCCCGCCAGGAGTGTTTCTCATGTAAGTAGCTCAGCTAATTACAACCCGCGTTTTCAACACCATAAACGCAAGGCTGAGCTACAGATTATTGACTTTGCCACAGAAGACGTAGACTCCCCGTACAACCAAGAGTTTACACTAGATGAACTGCTCCTTGCCCTTAAATCCCGCAAAGACA
The DNA here is from genome assembly GCF_032717465.1 of Coenobita brevimanus. Lineage (NCBI taxonomy): Eukaryota > Metazoa > Arthropoda > Malacostraca > Decapoda > Coenobitidae > Coenobita > Coenobita brevimanus. The sequence goes on along the minus strand of NC_137000.1, from coordinate 16,729,818 downwards.
CCAGCCCTGGACCAGACACCATCATGTACAGTATGATCCAGCATCTTAATCAGGACAACCTGATTAAGATGTTAGCATTGTACAATGAGATTTGGGCGTCTCGAACGTTCCCAAACTCATGGCTCTTTGTGCACGTCATACCGATACCCAAAGAGGCTGGTCGTCTTATGAATCCCACTTCATTTCGTCCTATTGTGTTGACTTCTTGTCTATGTAAGGTCATGGAACGTATGGTAAACAATGGGCTTCTTTTTGTTTTAGAGTCAAAGAATTTGTTAAATGATCAACAATGTGGCTTCCGTAAATACAGAAGTTCACTAGATCATTTCATGAATTTGGAGCATTGTATTGCAGAGGCATTTGCCAATAAAGAATTCATGATAGGGGTGTTCTTGGACATCCATAAAGCCTATGACATGACATGGCGATTATGGTTTAAGAGGAAATTTGCCTATTTTTATTTCAAATTTCTTAAAGGACAGAACTTTCTCTGTCAAATTGCCTCGTAACGTAACATCGGATATATTTATCCAGGAAAACGGTGTGCCACAGGGAAGTGTGCTTAGTCCTACTTTATTTAGTATTATGATCAATGATATTCTGTCATCAGCTCCCATCCCGAGGAATCTTAAATACTCGCCCTACGCTGACGATTGTGCAATATGGCACTCTTCCCGTAATGCACAATTTTCGGCTGGGCGGATTCAAGCAGCCCTTGACTCCGTCCACCAATGGGCTTTGCAGTGGGGATTTAAGTTTTTCGTCCGTAAGTGTGCCGCTGTAGTCTTTACTAATCGTAACATCCCCAATTAGCATTTATTTTTGGATAATCAAGCGGTACCTTTTCAAAATTCTGTAAAGTTTTTGGGCCTCCACTTTGATCGCAGAATGAATTTTAAACTTCATGTTAATACTTTGCTTGCTCATTGTGATAAACCGTTAAATGTCCTTAAGTACCTATCGGGTACTACATGGGGAGCCGACAGAAAATCTTTATTAATGGTGTATAAGTCCCTTATTCCATCAAAGCTAGAGTATGGCGCACAGGTGTATGGCTCAGCATCTGATGCCACGCTGAAAGGATTGGATGTGCTACAGAATAAATGTTTGCAAATGTGTCTTGGAGTCATCCGATGTACCCGTGTATCTCGTATGGAAGTGGAGGCGAATGTGCCTCCCCTCCGTATTTACCGTGACCACTGGCCTTTTCGTACAGCATGGAAACATATAGAAAAAGTAATATCGGCAATATGGCCTATACCCCCCCTGCGTCAATACCACCATCTCATGTGGGGGGTGCGTCGGCCACTTGCCGTTCGCCTCCACTTACTGACTCAGGAGCTTGGTGTGGACCCCAGTGAGTGTGACAAGTTGGTGCTTAAAAATATAGCGCCTTGGGACCCACCCGGCTTTACTTTTGATGTTACATGTCTCCCAGCACCAAAGGCCAAGGCGCCGGGAGCAGAGGTCCACCACTTGTTTCGTAACATCATCGTTCGTCACTTGGGGTCCCATCAATTGTACACCGACGGCTCCAAGTCGAGTGAATGTGTGGGTGCAAGTGTGTGGTCGACTGAATGTGCACTTAGGTATCGGTTGCCGACTCATACATCTGTGTTTACCTCTGAACTTTTTGCTATTGACAAAGCCATAGACTATGCTCTCAGTTCTAGGTATGACTCATTTGTCATATTTTCTGATTCAAAATCAGCCCTTCAGGCAATTGCATCTTGTACTACGGACTCTCACGAGATCCAGGGCCGTATCGTTAATAAGTTGCATTCATGCAACAAGTCATTCACGCTGATCTGGGTGCCTGGTCATTGTCGTATCTACGGCAATGAGCAGGCTGACTTACTTGCAAAGTCGGCTGTAGAGCTCGAGAAGACTTGGGACGTTCCTCGTGATCTACGGTCGAGTCTCTCTCTCGGAAAGAAATCAATAAATCTTCTGTGGCAAGGTCAGTGGACCAGACTAAATATTCCAACTTGTAAGCCGCACCTGGGCGACTGGGACACAGCCAACCGCCCCAATCGCCTTGAAGAAAAAGTATTGGCACGGCTACGGCTCAATGCCACCATTTTAACTCACATGAAACCATATATGGAAAGACGCTTCCCACCGCACTGTGACATCTGTAGTGCGGTGTTATCTATTAGTCATATCATCCTCCGCTGTCGGCGATTTATTCGTGAACGTGCTTCACTTATAAATTACTGCGGCGCAGCAAACGTCCCCTTCACCCTTTCCACCATCTTGGGTGATGGGGACATTGTTATGACTGATGAATTGATGACTTTCCTGAAAGAGACCAGATTGATCAAAGTGATTTGACTTTTTTACTGTATGGTTATGGCTTTCATCAACTGTAAATATGTATGTATTGTACTGTTAATTAGGGTTGACTGTTGACGTATTTGAAATAGTTCCTCTACCCACTGATCTATTTCTAATATTGATGTCCTCTACATTAAACCCCGTTCCTCGACTAACAGTCACCAGCTGATGAGTGCAAGTGTGCAATATAGGAAGGTATTGGGCAGTTGCAGTCGATGGTGGTCTGCTGGGCAAGGTTCTTCACTTTTTGTACAAATTATGTAAATACATTATACCATCTTGCTTAAGTTATTCTAATTAGGGCCGACAGCTGACGTATATGGAAATGTTCCTGACTCGTCTGGTTCCCTTTCATATATTGAGGTCCACTATATTAGGTTGTGCCTCGACTGACAGTCGCCAGGTGATGAGTGCAGGTATGTAATGTAGAAAGGCATTTCATATCTGCAGTCGATGGTGTTCTCTTGGTCGAGGCTTTTTTACCATTAGTGTAGGTCTAGTTATTTGTCTCTTAGAATTTAGTATAGGTTAGCGATTTGTCTGTCAGGTGATTAGTTTTAGGGTCTTTAGATTAGGCATTTTAGTTTATAAGTAATATAAGGTTAGAAATATAAAAAATAAAAAATAAAAATAAAAATAAAACTACAAAAAAAATAATAAAATAAAAATTATTATATATATATATGTACGTGTGCATGAAAGTGTGTATGTTTATATGCATGGATGTGTGTATGTATGTATGTATGTATATATATATATATATATATATATATATATATATATGTTCGTATATATATGTATATATGTATCAATGTATATACATATATATATTCTTGCCTGAATGACCAGGGGCTCCGGCCCCAATGGTCGATAGGCAAAAAAAAAAAAAAAAAAAAAAAGCCACATACCCCCACATACCACCACACCCAACATACCGCCACACCCTCACACCCGACATACCACCACACCCAACATACCGCCACACCCTCACACCCGACATACCACCACACCCAACATACCGCCACACCCTCACACCCAACATACCGCCACACCCTCACACCCGACATACCACCACACCCTCACACCCGACATACCGCCACACCCTCACACCCGACATACCGCCACACCCTCACACCCGACATACCGCCACACCCTCACACCCGACATACCGCCACACACATCACCACACCTTTACACTAAACACACCACCTCACACCTGACTCACATCACCATCACACCCTCCCACTTGACAAACCCCGATATCCTCACGCAAGAAGCCCCATCACACACAGCCTCGCACCAGACACACCACCACGTCCACACACCTAACACACCACCACAACCACAGAATTACGCTGCCAGAACCTCGCACCACCACACCCTTACACCACAACACATTCAACGAGTCATACAATTATACTGTCATACCCCCACACTACCACGCAAGCACATCATTATATCCCCACTCCATTACATCACCATACCATCACACCATCACACATTTAACCTCCACACTACCACATCCTCATATCTTCACCCCACCACACCGTGATATTATTCATTTGCTCTCAGCATCAAACTACCAAACCCTCACACCACCACAACTTCACATCTTACTCTTACATCCTTCCTCCACCACGCCACCGCAGTCACACACCCTTACTCCACCACATCACCACAGTAACACCCTTACTCCACCACATCACAACTGTCACATCCTTACTCCACCACACCACCACAACCAAACATCCTTCCTCCATCACACCACCAGTCACACACCCTCACTCCACCACACAACCACACCCTAAAACCGCTACTCCCTCCAAGCCTGACACCACCACTAGGTCACATCAACACAACCTCACATCATTACACCATTAGACCCTCACACAGTCAAACTATCATGCCTTCGTACCAAAAATTATGTAATTTTGAACATAAGAAGAGAGGATAACTGCAGTAGGCCGGTTGGCTCATGCTAGGCAGCTCTTAGAAGGGTAACTGAACTGCTAGAATGAGATAAGGATACCAAAGAAGAAGGCTCCCCCCCCCCTCCAATCGCTTCAGCCGAAGCCGGCAGGAAAAAGTCAGAACGAACACCACGCAGTATACAAAAACTGGCTTGGACATTTTACAGGAAAATGTGAAAGGAGAAAAAGAGACCATCATAATGTAATCTGAAAAGGCAAACGAATGCATTAGTACTGGTTATGAGATTTTTTTTTTTTTTCATACCCACCCCTTCTTTGTCATATGCTTATCTAGCCTATGCTTGAAACCCTTAATGGAAGGGGCAGCAACTACATCACCAGGCAGCTTATTCCATTAGTCTACTACTCTATTGCCAAACCAAATTCTACCTATTTCCATATTAAAACGGAATTTATCTAGTTTGAAACCATTACTTCTAGTTCTATCCTGTATGCTCACTTTAAGTACCTTGTTAATATCTCTCTTATTTATTCCCTTCATCCGCTTAAACACCTCAGTTAAGTCTCCCCTTACTCTACGCGTCTCTAGTGAGTGCAGATTTAGTCTTTTTAGTCTGTCTTCATATAAAAGGTTTCGAACATCATTTATCATTTTTGTCATTCTTCTCTGTATAATTTCTAAGGAATTTATATCCAGTCTATACTACGGACACCAAAAATGTACGGCGTAGTCTAAATGTGTCCTTACTAATACTATATAAAGTTGCAATATTACTTTAGATGTCCTATTGCTCACGCTTCGCGAAATAAGTCTTAGTATACTATATCCTTTATTTCTCGCATTAATACACTGTTGCCTTGGTTTCAGGTCTTTACTAACCATGACTCCTAGAGCTCTCTCGCATTCCGATATACTAATTTCTTTGTTATCTAAGTTGTGTTTAGTATCTCCAGTGATCTTGCCAACATTAAGTACTTAACATTTTTTAACGTTGAATTCCATTTGCCAATTTTTAGACCATTTGGACAATATATCGAGGTCCCTTTGTAAGTTATGGCAATCGTCAGTCGAGTTAATGATACACCCTATTTTTGTGTCATCGACAAATTTGAATATATATATATATATATATATATATATATATATATATATATATATATATATATATATATATATATATAATTAGGGACCGAGTATTAATCCTCAATCTGACTTAGTTAAGTTTAGCGACACTCACTGCTTTCGTTCCTTCACCAAAGATTCTATTCATTTTAACCCCTTTGCGCCCCGTGTCCCCTGTATGGGACGGAAATGGGTATTTTCAAAATTTAATAAAGAAGGGAACTCCGGGGTAGGAACCTATGAGCTTCGCGACTATGAGCCGACAGGCAGAGGGCGGTAGGCCCGGCACCCTTCCACCAAAATCCCTCTCACAGGAACTCTGGGTGCTATGGGGTTAAGATATCGCCGTCTATACCGTGTGCTCGAATCTTTCTATATAACCTTTCGTGTGGGACTCTATCAAAAGCTTTACTAAAGTCCAGATAAATGATATCGTTAGCTTTATCACTGTCTACTGCCTCATGGACTTCCGAGAAGAATGACAACAAGTTTGTGAGGGAGGATCTTCCTTCCTGAATTCGTGCTGACTTTCATTTATAAGATTATATCTTTCTAAGTGTTCCTTAAATTTATTTTACAAAATTGACTCTAGCATTTTTCCTACTGTTGACGTTAGGTGTATCGGACGATAATTCGACGCAGATGCTTTATAACCCATTTTAAAAATGGGCACTACGTTTGCGGTCTTCCACGTCTCTGGATTTTTCCTAAAAATAAAAATCATTAAATAAACGTTGAATGTGGCTAGCATAACTCTTCTTTGGTTTCCTTTATAATTGTTGCATGTACATCATCCGGACCTGGTGATTTTTTAGATTTTCTCTTATTAATTTCTTTCATTACGTCCTCCTTACAAATGGTTATTTTACTAATAATATTGTCCGCATTATCATCGTAAATATTTGCTGCTTGAGGGACCAGGTCTAGATTTTCCTTGGTAAATAGTGATATGAATAATTATTTATGATGGAGCACGTTTCTTTATCTTCACTGGTAATGTTACCTAATTCTGATCTGAGAGGTCTTATTCTATCAATATTTTTTTAACGTTACATTCGGTTAAAACCCTTAGGGTTTTCTCTCGATTCACTAGCAACCTTAATTTCATAACAACGCTTTGTTTTCCGTATTTCCTACTTTACTTCCCTGTTCAAAATCGTGTACCGGTTACGTATATGTTTCTCTCCACATTATATTTTTCTATATATTCCTTTCCTTTGGTCTGTGAGAGATTTCAATATGTTGTTTAATCATCTTGGTTCTGAATTATAAGCTCTAAACGGTTTTGAAGGGATATATCTACCGTGGCCTCTGCGTATTATCAACTCATCATATTTCTCGGTGGGCGAACTGCTGCCTGGTAACGGACCTGAGTTAACCTCCGTCACCTGAATTACACTCCCACCTATATCCTGTCCCTCACCTGACTTGAGCTTCCCCACGGACCTGGAGCACATTCCCTCCCATTTGTTACCCCTCACCTATGACCTGGTGTTCTCCACTGACCTGACTCTCGCAATAGTAACAAGTTCCCCCATGGAATACGGTTCTAAAATAAGCTCTTAATCCATCGAAATC
>NC_137000.1:16665349-16717849 GCF_032717465.1 Coenobita brevimanus | reverse complement strand
CTGTTTGTTTGTCTGTCTGTTAGTAGGTTTACTCAAAAACTAAAGAGTTATCTGGACCAAATTTGGGGGGTAGATAGCCCATGTCTTAGGGAACAATCAACTAACTTTGGGGACCGATTCGGATAGTATTACTCGTACAGATTCTGGATCCGGAAAATACTATTTCCGAAACCCTAATCAGTGATGAGAAAACCTAACCCATTATGACCAGTGGTTTGGAAATTACGTTGCCTTTGTCAGAGAAATGCGTTCCACCGAATGCCCTTCTAGTTTAAGAAGCGCTGTCATAAACTGCAGCCAAATCTTTAGCTTCATCAAAGATGCTAAAGAAAGCTTCGTCTATTATCATAATTTGCCGTTCTGTAACACCACATTCCTTACCTTGCTACCTGATAGAGGACGAGGATATAAATAAAAAAATATATGATTTATGGCCTAACTCAAGAGCATTTAAATTCTTTACACAGAAATTGCAAATAAGTGATGTATATGATATGTAATGATACTGAATAGCATTCATCAACCATATGTCAATTACCAACCCTTGTATATCGCTAGCTATAAATCTTAATGGCTCTAATACGGTTCTATTCATAGCCTAGAAATACATATCTGGAAAAAAAAAAAACATGGGTTATTGATCAGTACAATAAAAATGTATATAATTTCATTCAGTTTCGTCTTGCTCCCGACGTAGTCCTCATTGTCAACCATAAAGTTATTTCAGTCTCCCGTGAACCAGGCAGCCACTGTACTGGATGTGGTCTTTAGTTCAATACAGGAATTAAGACGCCAGTATAGAGGAGGTTTTGGTTGAGTGCGATCAAGTCAGCCTGGGTTGTATAGCTCGGTGATGGATAAATTCATAAAACTGCAGTTGTAACAACTGCCTCGTCTCAATACTGGTTCATTATTCTTAATACTGTGGCCACGCCAAACAGGTGGTCGCACAATGACCTTAATGAACATGACGTTACTGCGACCCTTCCCAACACACCAGCTTAACTTTGTGGGTGGTGCTCTGCCTGGTAGAACTATGTCATGTTTAATCAAGGCTATTGTGATATACAAGGTTTCTCTATACACCACATTAGGGACCAAGAATATCCTGAGAATCTAATATCATTGACTAGTAGGAGCAGTAATCGGAAGACAACAAGCAACTGTGGACACTGAGGGGTGGTGGGTATATATCAAGAGCAGGGCAGCGGAGATCAGAAGACCTGGTACCTGTGTAGAGTGAAGACCATTTTGTCTCTCTCACAACTGCAGTTAACTTGGCCTACGTCATGAAGAAGTCTGTGTTGGTGGCCCTGCTGGTGGTGGCCCTGCTGGGAGCCAGCCTGGCACCCCAGGCACACGCTCAGGGATGGGAGACACTCATTCCCGCTGTGGTTAAGCAGATAGCCAGGTTGGAATCAGATTGTACTCTGTTAAATATATTTTTTAAATTCATTCCATATTTAACTTTACGTAGTAGTTAACACACACACACACACACACACATATATATATATATATATATATATATATATATATATATATATATATATATACAGGAATAGAGATGTTGAAAATATTTACTTCGAGAATTTAAACGGAAAGTTACAAGTTACACTTAATTGGTGTAGTTTTTGTCTAATCACATAATTTTACTTTATTCTGTTACGTCGATACGATGTTCGGCGATGGTGATGGTGGTGGTGTCATCAGCCTGTGGGGACGGGGTGACGTGCAGATCCTGGGTCACCCTTGCCGCTACCGGGTGAGGCCGAGGATCAAGCGCTGGCAGTTGTACTACAAGGGCACCGTGTCTTGCCCTGGCTGGACCTCCATCACTGGCAGTGGTAAGTGGTCACATTTTGGGTCACAACGAAAACTGGCAATGGTTCGTCAGATGTAGAGGGTAGAAGTAAATGCCAGTGTAATATGACGCAATATACACAGGGTGTCCCGGACTTGACTTATTAACCCAAGGAAATGATTCTGGGACTGATTTTTCGAAAGAAAAAAAATGATATATGAATATGGGCTCAGTTCCCAGGGGGGAGAGGGGACCATAAATCCCTCCATCTTCCACACCTCTCCCGGTGACGACTCGAGCTGCCTGGAACCACTGTCTGACTCCCTTCTTCTTCATTTCTGCAACATTCGTGGCCTTTCCTCTAATTTTGCTCTGTTGAGCAACACCTCTCCTGCTCTAAACCTCACCTTCTTTTTCTAACTGAGACTCAGCTGTCTGAGGCAAATGACAGCAGACCCTTTTCTGTATCCTCCTACTTTCTCTATACCCATTTCAGAGCCAAAGGTGGCTGTTGTGTATATATACGCAACGACTTATCTTGCTCTCGTGTTCCTGAACTCGATTCCTCTGAATTCTCTACACTCTGGCTTCAATTTTCCTGTCATTCTCTGACTAAATATATCTGCGGTTTACTTATCTCCTAATTCTACTGACTATCAAAAATTCTTCGACTATCTTACTTCTATGATGGAACACATTCTATCCATTCCTTCTTTTTCAGAAATCTCCATTCTAGGAGATTTCAATGTTCACCACCACCTTTGGCTCTTCCCTCCTTTCACTGATCCACCTGGTGAACAAGCCTACATCTTTTCTATCCTTAATGATCTAGAGCAGCTTGTACAGCACCCTACCCGTATCCCTGACTGCCTTGGAAGAGAGCTCCAACATACTTGACCTCTTCCTTACAACTAATCCTTCTGCTTACACTGTTAATCTTTTCTCTCCATTGGCCTCCTTCGATCACAACCTTATCACCTTAACCTGTCCTATCACTCCGGTACGGCCTGTGTACCCTCCAAAGAAAAATCGTCTGTGGCACTTTGGAGCTGTGGATTGGGAGGCTCTCAGGCAGTACTTCTTTGATTTTCCCTGGAATGATTATTGCTTCCATGGCCAGGAGTCATCTGAGTGTGCCTTGCACATTACGGAGGCATGTAAGCATACATTCCTTTCTCATATCCTTTGACTAATGCAAGAAAGCCTTGGTTTAATTACGCTTGTTCTAATGCTGTCCACAACAAGGAGAGGACCTATGAAAGGTACCGGAGCCAACCCACCCCTGAATCACATCTTTTATACGTTTCTACCCGGAATCATGCTAAGTCTGTTCTTCGCTCTGCTAAAAATAATTTCATTCATACTAAATGCTCTCAGCTCTCCAACTCGAATTCTTCCCACTCCTTCTGGCACCTTGCCAAAAACCTTTTAACAACTTTATCTCATCATCCTTTCCTCCTCTTTTCTATTCTGATGGCTCTGTAACTATTTCTTCTACTGATAAAGCAGATCTCTTAAATCAGACTTTCTCCTCCAGTTCCACCTTAGATGATTCCGGTGCTGTTCCTCCATCACTTCCCCCCTCTGACCTCATGGCTGACATTAAAATTTCTTCATGTAATGTATTTTCTGCCATCACTGGCCTCAGTACTAACAAGGCATATGGGCCTGATGGAGTCCCTCCTGTTGTTCTCAAGAACTGTGCTTCTGTGCTTACACCCTGCCTAGGCAAACTCTTTCCCCTTTGTCTGTCAACGTGTACATTTCCTTCTTGCTGGAGGCTTGCTCTCATTCAGCCAGTTCCAAAGAAGGGTGACCATTCCCAACCCTCTAACTGTCGTCCAACTGCTATAACATCCTGTATCTCAAAAGTTTTCTAGTCAATTCTTAACAGAAAAATTTAAAAGATTCCGGTGCTGTTCCTCCATCACTTCCCCCCTCTGACCTCCTCATGGCTGACAAAATTTCTTCATGTAATGTATTTTCTGCCATCACTGGCCTCAATAGTAATAAGGCATCTGGGCCTGATGGAGTCCCTCCTGTTGTTCTCAAGAACTGTGCTTCTGTCCTTACACCCTGCCTAGGTAAACTCTTTCCCCTTTGTCTGTCAATGTGTACATTTCCTTCTTGCTTGAGGTTTGCTCTCATTCAGCCAGTCCCAAAGAAGGGTGACCATTCCCAACCCTCAAACTGTCGTCCAACTGCTATAACATCCTGTATCTCAAAAGTTTTCTAGTCAATTCTTAATAGAAAAATTTAAAAGCATCTTTCCTATCACAACCTTCTTTCTAATCATCAGTATGAGTTCTGTCAGGGACGCTCGACTGGCGATCTTCTCACCTACCTTTCAGACTCCTGATCATCCTCCTTTCGGAACTTTGGTGAAAGCTTTGCTATTGCACTTGACATCTCAAAGGCTTTCGATCGAGTCTGGCATAAATCTTTAATTTCCAAACTGCCCTCTTACGGCTTCTATCCTTCTATCAATGCCTTCATCTACAGCTTCCTTTCTGGTCGTTCTATAGCCGCTGTTGTAGACGGCCATCGTTCTTCTCCTAGATGTGTCATCAGTGGTGTTCCTCAGGGCTCTGGCCTATCACCAACTCTCTTCTTATTATTCATCACTGATCTTCTAAGCTGTACATCTAACCCTATCCACTTGTACGCTGATGATTCCACCCTTCACCTTTCCATTTGATTCCTGCAACGTCCACCTCAGCAGTTACATCGACAATCAAGGGATGAGGCTATGGCACACCTATTCTCTGACTTGGCTCGTATCTCTGACTGGGGTAAAAATGATCATGTTGGTTTTAATGCATCAAAGACTCAGTTTTTACACCTTTCAACCCAAGAAAATCTTCCACAAGTATACTCACTTATGTTTAATAATATTCAGCTTAATCCTGCATCACCCTTGAACTTGCTTGGGGTTTCATTTACTCGGGACTTGTCTTGGAAAGATCATATTACATCTCTTGTAAAATCTGCTTCAAAGAGATTAGTGTGCCAAGCCGACTCTGCCTCTGTGTGGAGTACTACTCTCATGTGTGGGAAGGCTCCCCACATACAGCTCTTCTCAATAGGGTGGAATCAAAGGCATTTTGTCTCATCAACTCTCCTCCTCTTACTGACTCCCTTCAACCTCTGTCTCTTCGTCGCACTGTTGCATCTTTATCTCTCTTTTCTATCGCTTCTTCAATAGTCACTTCTCTGAACTCTCTGCATGCATTCCTCCACCTCTACGACGGGTGCATAGCACCTGTCTAGCAGCAAACTCTCATTCCTTTTCTGTCCTACTCTCTAACGCAAGAGTTAACTGTTACTCCCAGTCCTTCATTTATGCAACATGTCAACTCTGGAACTGTCTCCTTCTGTCTGTATTTGCTGCCTCCTATGATCTCTAGTCTTTCAAACGCAGTGTATTCAGGCATCTCGAAATGATCGGATCTTGAATTTGGTTCTCTCTTGTATTTTGTTTTTCTCTTGGAAGGAACAATAATCCCGGGCTCACGGCCTTTGGTTCCTTTTTCCTCGCATAAAAAAAAGTTCTCAGCTGTTATGGTACAACAGTACTTGATATTATGGGCAATAATCATCTGCATAATAATTCCCCCATAAGGTCATCAGTAACTGTAGCTCCACAACGACTGAGAATTGAACCCATATCGATAAAGTATTTGTGTCTCATAATCACCCCACCATCACCACCTGAAGTTAGTGAGTCAAGGCCTGGAACACCCAGTATATATAGATAGATAGATAGATATAGATAGACAAATAGATATAGATAGACAAATAGATATAGATAGATGTAGAAATAGATACAGATATACAGTAGATATATATACTGTATATATCTCAGGATTGTTGTGTCGTGGGTACCTGTGTAATGGCTTCAATTTGTAGGTTCATAGAACTGAACCTTGGGGATCCCCATTTTATTCATTTTTGAAAAAATCTAATTCCATCCTTTTTAACCCGCCACATCCCGTTGATGTATATATATACTTCCAAACGTTTTGTCACTGTCAGTCCCATTGACGTATATAAACATGCAATAATTGCAAGGTCCCTAATTTGCACAATTTTCAATTTTCGCTCATGATTTTTGGTACCTATACATGGGACACCTTCCTCTACAAGATGCCGGGCAGGGACAATGCCTTATCCCGCATGACCTCCCCCCCCCCACGCCATTGTCTTGACAATTCACCCATTACCAGTGACCTGGCCAGTAAAGACATGTCGTGCCATGGTACGAAATTCAGGGCCAGAGTGATTCCCCAATCGATGACAATGTGGAGGACAAAGTTTACGTAGCATTAGAGGAAGAAACAGTCAATAAAGATGATCAGGTAATGTCGCCAAAAAAGGTCAGGTATGTTGATGTGTTTGGTGAGTGAAACAATGCTTTTATTGCCTATATTACTGTGTGAAAATCAATATACTCTCATACTGCATATAAATTCGTACCAAATGAATAAATAAAAACCGTTTATGAGTGGTGTGGAATAGTTACCCTCCCATAGAACTCATTTTCTTTGGAGCCAGCCTGATAGAAAACCCAGTAAGGTAAGCAGTTCTGCTATCTGTATCGAGTATTTTAAACCTCAGTTGAGCGATTTCTGTACGAATTTTCGATGTTTCTCACCAAAAGTGGAGGTTTGAGCCAAAAAAAATTTTGTCCAAAATTGGTTGGGATTGAGGGGAGTCAGTGGTGGAAATCGGTCGGGACGGGGCGGGTTAAAGAACCTTAGACCGCAATGGCTTATTGCTGTTGCTTGTTCTCTTATTCTATGCTCTGCTGTAGCATTGGGCCATCACATATTTAGACTTGGCCACCCATGGCCACCTCAGTTTTTAACACCTAGCAACATCCTTGTTCTGTTGTTTATTTCGTATCCTCTGCGATATCAACACCTAAATGCTTAAAATAATTTACTAATTCCAAACCTTCCCCTTTTAGGATTATATTGATATCATTGCGCTCTTTGTATTACACCTCATCACTCTGTCTGTCTCACATTGTTTTTCAGTTTTCTCTTCTCACAATCTCTTCTGATCACAGACTCCAATTCCAGAACTTTATTCTCTGAATCAGCGATCAGTGATGTATCAAGGGCAACCAACAACCGATTTATTTTCCAGTCTCCCTTCTTCCCTGCAACCTTTAAATTTGTTCCTGTCCATAATACTGCTACATCTACTTCCCTCAACAGCCTGTGCAAGAATACACAGAAGAGTCATGAAGACATCACGCATGCCTAACACAATCCCACCCTTACATCAAACCATTTGCCTTTTACCAATTTGTACACACATATGCCCAACTCATTCCTTGAAAACTTTTCACTGTGCTAAACTATCCCTGCCACCCCATACATCTGAAGCACTTTTACAAGGCAGGTGTTACACATATCCCCACATTACCACTCTATCACAAATCTTACCTAGATTACTCAGTAAATATGACATACAGCAGCTCAATACATATATGGCCTCCCTCATCTCAGGCCGTGCATATACCGACTTACCTCACCAAACTGTTGTCCCTCACTTTCTTCAGGCTCTCCATTGCCATTTGATCCATTTCTTCTGCGTTCCCGCATTTCACTTTTCTCTTATCTTCTTTCCTATCTATTTCCCTACATTATGACACCTAGCGAACTTCTTACCAAGGAAATCTACAAGTAAATCCAGCACTGCCTGTCGATCAACAGTGACATTCTAATTTTTTTTTTGTTTTCAGAATACTCACCCCATCTCTTTTTCAGTAAAATCAGGGATAGTTACTGTTTCTCTCATTGCTCCTATTACTGCTTTGCTCATTTATCTCGTTCTTCACCCAGTACTTACTTCCAGAGAGAATCTTACTCTGTAAGAAATACCTCTATATTTTTTATCCTCGTTTTTAATTTAATTTCTTTTTATAACTCAAGTGTCATTTTCTTGACCTAGTATACAGTTTCCTTTTGCACTCTGTCCAGTTTACCCTCCATTTTTACAATTAGTACTCTTGTAATATTTTTCACCAGGCGTCTAACGTCCTCATTGTGGAGGTGTTTATTTCAGTAAAGTACAATTTGACTGGCATAGTCTCAAACAGCCGTGGATGAGTGGTTACCATCGCTGACTGCTAAGCTGCTGACCCCTTTGCACCAGGATTCGAATCCTGGTGCAGGCAGTCGGCATCACTCGACTCAGGTGTCCATCCACTCTTTATGGCTTGTTTTTGCTCTACCAAGGTCTGTCTGGCCGAACAAACCCATCAAGATGTTAGGTAAAATGAGTATCTAGTGTAACACCTATGGAAGGTAACTGTGGTATAAGCTGGATGATGCAGTGGCCTTACATCCCAGTATACTGAGTGAAAAAACTTCCACGTTTTCAAAGACCTAAGTTATAGAATTGAGCTCCTCAACTAAGCGACTCATGGCGTTTGCACCTGCTTTACCAAATATAATGAACCATGCTTTCATACCTTCACTAAAACATCACAACTGACAATCAGTGAAATATATATTTTTGGTTACCTGCATCTGTGTGTTTTCAGTGACCACTCGCAGTCGTTCCAAGGTGGCCGTCAATACCATCACCGACTTCGTACAGAAAGCAGTGAAGGCCGGACTAATAAATGAGAGCAATGCCAAGCAGTTCCTTCAGAAGTAGACCACCTAGCATCAAACTACGGATCAACTACATCTTCAGCAACCCTTCCACAGCCTCAAGCATCTTTAGTACTCCTCTTCCAAGCAAAACACTTCCTTTAATGGTTCTCCTCTAAACAAGATAGTATCATTAGCAATCACTCTCCATACCAAACACTTCATTCCAAAGTTGCCTCCAAGTCAAGCAGTTTTTTTTCGACTATATTCCTTCCAGTTCAACAAAACCTTCAGCAACCCCCCTTTCATCAGCACCTGTAGTAGACTTCCATCAGACTCACGTCGGTATCAAAATATGACAATCAAAGTTCACGTGACCACCCTGCATTTTGAACTTCGATGTGCACTGTTGTTTAGCACCTCCAAACACCCAGTTACCCTCGTCACAACGCCAGGGATTGTTTTTATTTTCAAGGCGTGCTGAGGAACCGGTCATTGATTTCTAACATTCATAGTGTTTCCAGATGAATATCGATTTTCTAGAGGTGAACTGGTTTAAATATCGGTTTTCTAGATAAACTGAGATGAATACCATTTTTTGATATTAATCTAAGGGTGAACTGAGACTGATACCGATTCTTTTGTTAAGCAAACGATGAGTTGCGATGATTCACGATTTTCTCGTTAATATCGGTGTACTGAAATGTATACATTTATGCAAATTCCTTTTGTCAATATCGCAGTATATTTACAGGGTTACCTTTGATTTTCTCAAACACTTCAGGAATATCTTGAGGTGCTAAACTTCAGTCATTCATCATTCAGGAGATATTGTCATTGGAAAATGGATGCAGGGTAAAAAATATAAATTAATAAAAGTTTCACAACATTATTGTGTGTTTATAACATTCCTCGCGAAATGCAAGTTTTGAGCAACAATATCCTTCCAGTAAAACTGCTTATCTTTATCTCCGCCAAGGAGGTTATGTTTTTGCCGGCGTTGGCTTGTTTGTTTGTTAACAGGATTACTCAAAAAGTTATGAACGGATTTGATTAAATTTTGTGGAAGGGTGGTTCATGGGCCAAGGAATCTATCTATCTATATACCTAGGCTGCTTCCCCCAAGGAAAGGGAGGGCCAAGGAAGAAAAGATTAAATTTGGGGGCGGATCCTTATCCGGATCCGGAGTACCCCGCACAATATCTCCAAAAGTTCTCAATGAATTTCAATGAAATTTTGTGGAAAGGTGGGATATGGACCAAGAAAGAATTTATTAAATTTGGGGGCGGATCCGGATCCTAATCCGAATCCTATATCCACGGATCTGTTAGTAGAATTACTCAAAAAATTATGAACGGATATTGATGAAATTTTGAGAAAGCGTGGGCCATAGGCCAAGAAAGAAATAATTAAATTCATCCGGATCACCCTGCACAATATCTCCAAAAGTTCTCTATGAATTTCAAGGAAATTTTGTGGAAAGGTTGGCCATGGACCAGGAAAGAACTGATTAAATTTAGGGGCGGATCCGCATCCGAATCCTTTTCAACGGCAATGGCTTCGTCGGAGGTATGAATTCTTGAGCGCCTTCTAGCTGTTATTGCAATACCGGTACTCGATGTTGTGCTGCTCTCGGGTTACTTCCCTTTCCTCTCTTCCTTCCTTCTTTCCTTCCGTCCTCTTCTGTCTTTTTTCCTTCTTTCTTTCCTCTTCCTTATGCCTACGGGTGACTCTACACTCCCTCTTCTGTCTTTGTTTCCTTCATTCTTTCCTTTTCCTTCTGCCTGTGGGTGACTATACACTGAGTGACACGCCAAAGGGGGACAAGGAGCTGGGTCAAGTCCCATGAGAAAGCAGGTATTCAAGATAAAGTCAGGAGATCTGTCAAAACGCGGCTTAGGTGGTTTAATCCCGGGGAATCTTAATCCCATAATGACAGCTTGGTATAGGGTTATCTTACCAATATTACTTTCCTCCCCTTTCACAGTTACAATTGTTACAATTAACTTATTAATTAATTTCAATTACAATTACTTCCATTTTATTTTCAGTTACAATTATATTATCAGTTCTGTAATTAATTAAATTTCAATTCAATTACAGTTACTCCAACCATGTCTGCAAGTAGCTGGTAAGTGTGTAGGAAAGAGACCAAGATCAAGGAGGGGCTTCGTCTCGTTGGGGACACTGGCCACAACTGAGGAGAATCGTGCTGCTTGACTGGCTGGGGATTGAGAGCAACACAGACTTCTGTCTTGAACGGTATGAGTTTTGCTAAGGGACAAGAAGAGGTATGTCAGGGAAGTTTCTGAGGAGGTGGAAGGCCGTTTTCATGCAAATGACTTTAGACTTGCATACCGAGCACGGAAGAAGGTCCACTCCAGACTTCTCTCTCAAGCTAACTATGTGTAGATGGATGGCTCATTTTTGGGGCGAGTGAGTATAGGGCTCATTGAGCTGAGTACTTTGAGCAGCTGAGTGTGACTGAACCTCCCATTGGAGGGCTTCCGTTAACTGGTTTGCAATCATTAACTGCTTTCCCACAATTGACGATACCGTGCCACCCTAACCAAATCAAGAAGGCTGTGGATAGGCTGAAAAGTGGTAAAGCAGCTAGTGTTTGTGCCATCCCCGTGGAACTGATCACAACTGGGGGTGACACTATGATCAGGGTATTATATGCAGTTATAGAAGCCATTTGGCGGACTGTTATCATTTGTCTTGACTGGACAAGGGGTTTGGTCACTCCTATCTGTAAAGGGAAAGGAGGCCAGTGTGACTGTAGTAACTGCTGTGGTATTCCAGTGCTTAGTGTGCCAAGCAAGGTTCTTGTTCACATTCTCTTGATATGTATTCAGGACCATCTGCTTAAGTTTCAGAGGCCTGAGCAATCCGGATACACGCCCAGGAACTCTACAGTTGATCACATCCTAGCTCTTCGAGTTCTGGAACGCCACCTCAGGTACTGACAATGTCTGCTTGCATTCTGTGTAGATTTCAAGAAGGCATTTGACTCAGTAAATTGGGAGATACTGTACTATTGGAATTGCTGCTATTCCTTGGATTCCACGCAGCGTTAATCCCACTGAATGCTGGCCTGTATGGAAACAGAGAGTGCTGCCAGGTGTGAAGGAAGAACACACTACCTCTTCCCTGTAAGTATTGGAGTAAGACAGGATGTGTCCCTGCTCCCAAGCTTCAACACATGCATGGACTGGTACTTGGCCGGGCTGTGAGTCGAAGTCACTGTGGAAAATCATTTGGCAATTTGAGGGTTACTGACCTTGACTTTGCTGATGATCCAGTTATCCCAGCAGAGCCGCTGGAGATACTACTCAGTGCCCTCGAGGAATTTCACGAGAATGCGAAGTCAGTGGGATTAAAGATCTCTTGGGCCAAGACCAAGGTCCAGGCATTTAGTGGCTTATTGGATGAAGTAATTCAATCTGTCCAAGCAAGTGATGAGAATGTGGAAGTCTTGGAAAGATTCACTAATCTTTGTAGGGTGGCCAATAACAACGGTAAGTCAGGCAATGGGATTTCTCATCATCCGTCTGGCCACGGGATTATGAATTTGCTCACCTCAGGTTTTTGGCGTGTTCGATAATTGTGTAGAAGGATTATAATTCTCATCTTTAGGGCACTGGCGCTCCGTGTCTTATTCAGTGGCTGTGAGACATGGACACTGAACAGTGATTTTAAGTGGTGAATTGACTCAATTGATACTAAGTGCCTTCGCGGGATCGTGAGATATAGCTAGCACGACCGGTTAAGTAACGAGCGAGTACCCCATGAGACCGAGTCGCGGCCTAATGCCTACATAATTCATCAGCACCAACTCCACTCATACAGGCACGTGGCCTGTACCATTTTCCTAAGGTTGACCCTGTGCACAGGGTGATCTCTGAGAGAATTAACCTGGGATGGAGGAAAGCAAGAGGAAGGACATGGAACTCAGGCTGGAGCAGGTTGATCATTCATGTCGCGAGATACTTCAAGGAGAAAGAGTCGCTGTCTGGAGGGTTGAGCAGAAGGAATTAGTGGTTTGAGTCGGAGGGAGAGTGAGGCTATGAGTCCTGCAGTGTTTCCCCCCCTCCCCACCCCGCGCCATGATGATGAAGATGATGATGATGATGAGACAATAGTATATTAGTAAATGTTAGTGGATATATTAATGAATGCATCATGAATCAGTTCCAGCAACATTTTTCTTCTTTTGTATTTACCTGAATTATTCCAGTCAATGTTACGAGTATTCAAAGCACCTACCCTCTTTGTTACCTGTAACTGATTTTATATCATACACTTGATCAAAAGACTATCTTTACACAAGTGATCAATGGTTTTACAGTGAGCACTGTTGCTAATCACGTTTTTTAGGTATTTGTGAATTAATTGATTACTTCATATGTTACCTAACGTTGTGTTTTCCTGTCGTACTTGTAAAGATAGCCTACTAGCTGTATACTAGTATGATTTTTTTATGGGTGAATATCAAGTGTACAAGAGTTTGTAGTATTTCTTGTCTTGCTTTAGTGGTCTGTATATTACACCAAAGAGAACAAATAATTTTTAATGAATATCTCAACATACAAGGAACCATATTCTTCCGCACCTATTTTACTAATCTGTATTTAATTTTTAACGCATATAAGAACTCCCGTACTGGCTATATGCAACTGAAAATTTTAAAAGATTTTGTAATTTTTATCAAACGTCTACAGTGAGGTGTTTATCGCAAGTGTTTAACCAGGATTATTTCAGAATTTTCGGTAGTTACATAAGCAATTAACTCACCTGTATTAATGCCTCTGGCATTAACGTAGTTACAAAAACGTATATTACAGCTAGATTTCGTGAGCTCGTGAAATGCACTTTGCTTAATCCTATTTCCTTAGTTAATGCCTGGGTTGGCATTGCAACACTTTTATCACATACAACTCATCTGACCTCATCCCCTCGCCTCCTGGACAATCACTGTCTGTATCTCATGTGAAATCACGTCAACCTGTATTTGACTGTCCTTGTGACATGACCTCACCTCCCTTACCTTACCTACTTTGGTCTCGGAGATTTGAGTGTTAAAAGGTATGCCATTAACTGCCCCTCTCTGGACCTCTTTATCACTGTCTAAGGCATGCCTAACACTATTACCAATGTCTCTGCCTACCAAAGCTTTCGCTTTTCAGTTGAGACGATGGCCTTCTCCTCCATAGAAAATGTTGTCGTGGTGAAAGTTGTGCCAGACATCAACAAACAACAACACATCCTCCTCCCTACACAAATATCCTAGTCTAGTGTTGGTCTGTATCATTTTACGCAAAATGACAGACTCTACAACTGACCTAGAGAATAACTTCTTGTGGCATTCCCTGAACTTCGTAACCATCTCGTTATACTTGCCATGTAACTCCTCTGTCCTACTAAAAGATATGTTATCAGTTCCTACTAAAGTGATTAAGACCGAGTCTTCATTGATGCTGATGACTAAGTCATCAACTTTTTCAGACATGTCCCGTATTCTGTACCGATGGAGCAAAAACGCATCCTTTTAGAACACTTAGCACAAAACTCCTCCTCTTAAATCCCAATTAAAGAGCCCCTGATAAGTAGGAGACAAGGTACATCTTACGTTTCAACTTCTAGACCCTGGAACCCTTTCCTATTAGTTAAATCTATGTCACTGTTACTTACATTACCTTTGCACCCTCCCCTGACTGGGTGAAAGCCATCACTATCTTCTAATCTGATCTCGACCTTAACCCTCCTAGTTTTGAAATTATCTTCCTCTCAATTTCATGGTTTCCGTCTCTTCTACTGCCTCTCCTTCCTACTACATTAGTTTGCCAATCGACATGCTATTCACCTCACTGTTTTTTCTAAATTTCTAAACTTCTCCTGGTCGCTAACTCACACACAAAAAAAGTCGACACGTGTGCTCATCTAAAAAAAGAAAAAGAAAAAAAATCCAGCACAAATTTCTTGTCACAGGAGGGGCAGTGGAAGCGTTGGGCAAGAACCCTGCTGGAGGCGAGTGTTTTGAGCTGCAGTACCATGTATGGTCATAAGCAGATCACATAATCGTCTGGCGGCGGCATGTATTAAAGAAAGAAGGTGCCATCGTCCAGAAAAGGTTTAATGAAGACTGTTTCTGATGCACTACTTACACTTAATGAAGGTGTCTGGTGGTAACAAGAACAAACAATAAACCTACCCCATCATACTAAACTAATTCATTCCTCCCTTGTGAAATATATTCCATTTATTCCTTTTATTCTTAAGCTCGGGATTCACTAGTATATCACTCTTATTCCCCACATCATTACCAATGTTCTAATCTCTTTCTCCACAACTTTATACGATAGTTTTCATGTCCTTCCATGTACAAACTTCTCAATAAACAAATCTCACTTTTTTATTCATTCATCAAATCACTCTTATCTTTTCATGTCATTAATGCAGTTACAAAAAATTGCCATTCTCTACGAATCTTCTCGCCTAATCTGAATAAAATTTTCTGGCCGTAACATAAAGATTAAAACAGTCGTCCTGAAGGGGTTAATGGAGATTGCTCCTAGTCCCTTCATTAAGGCAGGTCTTGCCTGTACTGACAATGATGGTTTAACAGCAGCAAGAATTAAAAAACAGTTTATCATACTGATTAAATTAACTGAAAATGCTTTTATTTCTGTCACTACGAATGGTCTCCCTTCAGTCGACTAAAATAATGTAGCTGCAGTAAGAGAGCAGGAAAAAGTAATTGTACTGAAGAGATAATTACTTCTTTTTTTTTTTAAGAGTAAGCCACGTTTCACCCTGTCAAGAAAATAATATGTGTAAGAAAAGAATAATCCATGATTGTAGTTAATATGACAAGTGTGGTTTGCGAGATTGATAAGCTTGAATTCCTTATTCCATAGTAATAGACCTTCCTGAACTTGAGTTGTGTAGAAGGCTGCTTGTTTATGCTTTTATTTTCACATACGTAGGTGGAAAGGGAATGTGAATCACCATGTAGTGTTCAGGTGAATGGTGTATAACCTTGACTGAGGGTGTTAAATATCTTGAGGTAATGGCGAAATTATGAAAGTGTTCAAAGGAAGTAGAAAATAGAGCTGCCCAAGGGAAGAAAGTCTTTGGAGCGATGAAAGCTCTGGTATGATAAAAAAGACGGAGTAGAGAGGCTGCAAAAGTGATGTACGAGGGACCGTGGTTGCCAACACTGTGCTACCTGTGTCAAATGTAGTCATGGCATCATTTCAACAAAACAAAGAACATTTTTGATAGGCGCACTCACCTCTGATACATTGAAAGAGAAAAGAAATAATCATTCAAGGTAGAGGCGGTTGGGGGATCCCGGGAGTCCCACCCTCTGAAACTCTGATCTGGGAGACGGTCTATTACTGTGCAAAATTTCGTGTTACTACATAAAATCTATGGTGTTGTCCCCCTAGGGGACAATGCCCTCCTCCCCCTGTACAGGTGGTCAACAGGGATTTCACCCTACTTAACCCCTGCACGCCGGGGATTATCAGAGGTAGCCCACACCTACCTGCGGGAGACATCCATGATTTTGGAAAATATATCCTTAATTCAAACCTTAATATCTGCCAAGCTAAAATAGCTAGAAAAAAAAATTGAAGATACATAAGACTCACCAACACTTCCTCTTTCAAGTGAAAGTATTCCCAGGTCTCCAGGTTGTCCCTTCGATAAGTAAGGAGAAGTTAAAGATGACTGGTTTTCCATGTTTTGGTCGGCTGTTTCCGAGTGCCCGTCACTGCCAGTGACTTTGGACTCGTTGGCTAGCGTTGGCAGCGCTGACCGGAGTGGTGATTGTAAGACTGCCTGCCCTTCCTTCAAGAAACTGGTAATTTTCCACTCATTCTTCGACTTTTCCTTACTCACCGACATAAGGATGAGTCATCACCCTGTTAATGTGGCTCCCCATAGGGTTTTCCACCAGTTTTGTGGTGCCAGTATGCCCCGTAGGTGTGTGGGAAAAGAATAGCTCTTTGATTTTCTGTGCTCATTTCTTGCATCAATTATAATAATTTCCCTCTACTACAGCACTTATATTTGCACTTGACATCACGATTACGGGTAATTGCAATTTGAGAAGTAAATGCTCTGGCTGTTTCATGCAGTATGGTTAAGTATGAGGGAATGATTTGTATTAAAAATGTGACTAAATTGTAGTACTCAGGGGCATCATGAAAATATTATAATGTTATACACAACTAACATTTTTTTGCACTTCACATCACAAATACGCTTATTCTTACATCTTCACCATTATTTTCTTAGTAACGAGGGAAAAATTTAGTTATAGCCAACCAGGTAAATTTCAATCTTGCCTGCTCACTCCTGGATTTCTTTCATTGTTTCACATATAACCATAAACAGTAACTCTCATTGCATTGCACTTGTAAAACTTATTATAAAACACTTAAAACACTAACTTAATATAACTTATAATATCATACATTTCGCTTTTGTTTAAAAACAAAATAAAACACTTGTGCACACCAGTTTACTATATACAATTTCCCACACACCGGCTCAGTCACTGAGCCCTTTCTCTGGCGGTAAGGGCAGAACTTTCGCAGGGGCTGATGATGCAATTGGCACCGCGCATGGGGGAGCAGAATCAGATGAGGAGGATGCGGAAGACATCACTCTACACTTTACCAGTGCTGTGTACAGATTGAGCCACATGTCAGTGGGTATCTACCTACCTTATGGTTGTCATAGTAAACGGTCGTGGGTTCAAAGGGTGACGGGAAGACCCTTGCGGCTGTACACGTCAACCAGCTTTGCTCCGCACCCAAACTCGTGATGGCTATACACGTCAGCTGGCACATAGGGGTTAAGTCGTGACCAATGGAATCTTTACAAGTGTGTATTAATTGTGTTCCCAGATTAAAAACCATGACCATGCAGAAAGGCTTGGCTAAAACTATGGGTACTGCCCCCCCATGGAGATGCCTTTGGTCTCACCTTGCCTAAAACGTGGTCCCAGGAAAGATCGATCCTTGTGCAGAATTTCACATTCTTAGATAAAAAACAATGACATTGTTCCCCCTGGGGGCTGCCTCCCCAACGCACGCCCGTGGGGGGTAGTTACTGTTAATCTCACCCTGCCTAAAACGTGTCCGGGGTAAACAACTACCAACATGCAAAATACTGTCTTCGGAAGTTGAAAACTATAGCTTTGTATAATGGCTTTGGTTGTCTCCCCGGGGACTGTCCCTTTCCCCATAAGGGGCGATTGTCGATGGTTGCATGCTTCTCAAAACGTGACTGAGGTAAACATGTATAACGAAAGAAAATTACATGTTCTTCAGTTAAAAATTTTGGCCGTGCATAATGACTTTGCTCGAAATAAAGCAAATAGGGTTTTAGGATTTATTTCGAGAAGCGTGAGCAATAGGTCATCAGAAGTAATACTGCAACTTTGTCTAGCATTAGTAAGGCCACATCTAGACTACACAGTACAATTTTGGTGTCCTTACTATAGAATGGATATTAACTCGTTAGAAAATGTACAGAGAAGAATGACTAAAATGATACATGATTTTCGGAACCTGTCATATGAAGACCGACTGAAAAGACTAAGTCAGCATTCAATAGAGCGGCGTAAAGTAAGGGAGACTTAATTGAGGTGTTTAAGAGGATGAAGGGTATTAATAAGGGAGATATTAGCAAGGTACCTAAAGTGAGCATACAGAATAGAACTAGATGTAATGGTTTCAAACTAGAAAAATTCCGTTTCAGTAAGGAATTAGGAAGAAGATGGTTTGGTAATAGAGTAGTAGACGAATGGAATAAGCTACCTAGTAAAGTAGTTGCTGCCTCTTCCATTGAGAGTTTCAAGCATAGGCTAGATAAGCATATGACAAATACGGGCTGGGTATAGAAAAAAAAATCTTATAACCAATACTAATTCATACGTTTTCCTTTTCAGGTTACACTACGATAGTCTCTATTCTCCTTTCACATTCTCCTATAAAATGTCCAGGCCAGTTTTTCTATACTGCGTGGTGTTCTTTCTGACTTCTTCCTGCCGGCTTCAGCTGGAGGGTTTGGAGGGCGGGGGAGAGCCTTCTTCTTTGCTATCCTTATCTCATTCTAATTATTCAATTACTCTTCTGAGAGCTGCCTAGCATGGGCCAACCGGCCTACTGCAGTAACCCTCTCTCTTATGTTCTTATATCGGTGGCGGACCTCTTGGATCCCACCATGCCTATTACCTGGCGCTATTGAAGCTCTTCCATTTGTGTTCCTAGGTAAAAGAAAAAAAAAAAAAGCCGTGCCTAACGGTTTTAGGTTGGATTCCTGGGGGTTGCCGCCCCCGTGGGAATTGGCCCTCAGGGGTCCCACCCTGCCTGAAACCTGGCCCGGGGGAAGATCAACCATTGAGCAAAATTTCGTTTTCCTTACACCTCTCCCATAAGTCCTGGATCCTATTGTTCAAGAAAGTGCAGTAACTCTGTGAGGGTGTGAGGAGGGGAAGGAATGACACAGTTAGGGACAAGTACTATTGTTCGCTGCCCCCGTTGAGTGCGGCAAAAAATCTAGTGTCAGAGCTGGGGAGGTGGGTATGTTCAGAAGTGTCTGTGGTGTGCATTGAAAGGAGAATGAATGAAAGTGTCTTGAGATGGCACGGTCACATAGAGGGGATGTAAACGAAGAGTTTGGAGAAAAAGGTATATATATGTGAATCGGAAGGAAGGAGGAGGTGTGGAAGTCCCCTCCAAAATGTCATGATATATATATTTTTTTTATGCGAGGAAGAAGGAACCAAAGGCCATGAGCCCACAGTAACAGTTCCCTGCAAGAGAAAAACAAAATACAATAGAAAGCCAAATTCAAGATCCGATCATTTCGAGATGCCTGGACACAATGCGTTTGAAAGACTGGAGATCATAGGCAGCAGGAAAAACAGACAGAAGGAGACAGTTCCAGAGTTGACATGTTGCATAAACGAAAGACTGGGAGTAATGGTTAACTCTTGCATTAGAGAGTTGGACAGAAAAGGGATGAGAGTTTGCTGCCAGACGGGTGCTACGCGCCCGTCGTAGAGGTGGAGGAATGCAAGCAGACAGTTCAGAGGAGCAGTGACCATTAAAGTAGCGATAGAAAAGAGATAAAGATGCAACAGTGCGGCGAAGAGACAGAGGTTGAAGAGAGTCAGTAAAAGGAGGAGAGTTAATAAGACAGAAAGCCTTTGACTCTGCCCTATTGAGAAGAGCTGTATGTGGGGAGCCTCCCCACACATGAGAGTTGTACTCCACATAGGGGCGGATAAAACCCCTGTATAGAGTCAACAATTGTGCAGGGATAAAGAAAGAGCGGAGTCGGCTTAGCACACCCAATCTCTTGCAAGCAGATTTTACAAGAGATGTAATATGATCTTTCCAAGATAAGTCCCGAGTAAATGAAACCCAAAGCATGTTCAAGGATGATGCAGGATTAAGTTGAATATTATTAAACATTAGTGGGTATACCTGTGGAAGATTTTGTCGGGTTGATAGGTGTAAGAACCGAGTCTTAGATGCATTAAAAACAACCATATTATTTTTACCCCAGTCAGAGATACGAGCCAAGTCAGACATTAGGTGTGCCATAGCCTCATCCCTTGTTTGTTGAAGTAACTGTTGAGATGGGCGTTGCGGGAACCGAATGGAAAGGTGAAGGGTGGAGTCATCAGTGTATGAGTGGATAGGATTAGATGTACAGCTTAGAAGATCATTGATGAATAAAAGGAAGAGAGTTGGTGATAGGACAGAGCCCTGAGAAACACCACTGTTGATACTCGTAGATCTAGGAGAAGAACGATGGCCGTCTACAACAGCGGCTATAGAACGACCAGAAAGGAAGCTAGCGATGAAGGCACAGATAGAAGGAGAGAAAAGGTAGGAGGGCAGTTTGAAAATTAAAGATTTATGCCAGACTCGATCGAAAGCCTTTGAGATGTCAAGTGCAATGGCAAAGCTTTTGCCAAAGTCCCTAAAGGAGGATGATCAGGAGTCTGAAAGGTAGGTGAGAAGATCGCCAGTGGAGCGTCCCTGACGGAACCCGTACTGATGATTGGAAAGAAGGTTGTGATAGGAAAGATCCCTTAAAATTTTTCTATTGAGAATGACTCGAAAACTTTTGAAATACAGGACGTTAAAGCAATTGGACGATAGTTGGAGGGTTGGGAGTGGTCACCCTTCTTTGGGACTGGCTGAATGAGAGCAAACTTCCAGCAAGAAGGAAATGTACACGTTGACAGACAAAGGGGAAAGAGTTTCCCTAGGCAGGGTGTAAACACAGAAGCACAGTTCTTGAGAACAACAGGAGGGACCCCTTCAGGCCCATATGCCTTGTTAGTACTGAGGCCAGTGATGGCAGAAAATACATCATCTGGAGAAGTTTTAATGTCAGCCATGAGGAAGTCAGAGGGGGGAAGTGATGGAGGAACAGCACCAGAATCGTCTAAGGTGGAATTGGAGGAGAAAGTCTGTGCTAAGAGATCTGCTTTATCAGTAGAAGAAATAGCTACAGAACCATCAGAGTAGAAAAGAGGAGGGAAGGATGATGAGGTAAAGTTGTTAGAAAGGTTTTTGGCAAGGTGCCAGAAGGAGCGGGAAGAATTCGAGTTGGAGAGTTGGATGAAATTATTTTTAGCAGAGCGAAGAACAGACTTAGCACGATTCCAGGCAGAAACGTAAAGATGATGTGATTCAGGGATGGGTTGGCTCCGGTACCTTTTGTAGGCCCTCTCCTTGTTGCGGACAGCATTAGAACAAGCGTGATTAAACAAAGGCTTTCTTGCTTTAGTCAAAGGATATGAGAAAGGAATGTATGCTTCCATGCCCGAGATAATAACCTACGTAATGTGCAAGGCACAATCAGATGGCTCACGGCCATGGAAGCAATAATCATTCCAGGGAAAATCAAAGAAATACTGCCTGAGGGCCTCCCAGTCCGTGGCTCCAAAATGCCACAGACGACGTTTCCCTGGAGGGTCCACAGGCCGTACCGGAGTGATAGGACAGGTTAAGGTGATAAGGTTGTGATCGGAGGAGCCCAACGGAAAGAAAAGATTAACAGAGTAAGCAGAAGGATTAGTTGTGAGGAAGAGGTCAAGTATGTTGGAGCTCTCTCCAAGGCAGTCAGGGATACGGGTAGGGTGCTGTACAAGCTGCTCTAGGTCATTAAGGATAGAAAAGATGTAGGCTTGTTCACCAGGTGGATCATTGAAAGGAGAGGAGACCCAAAGGTGGTGGTGAACATTAAAATCTCCTAGAATGGACATTTCAGAGAAAGGAGAAATGGATAGAATGTGTTCCATCGTAGAAGTAAGATAGTCGAAGAATTTTTGATAGTCAGTAGAATTAGGGGATAAGTAAACAGCACAGATATATTTAGTCAGAAAATGACAGGAAAGCTGAAGCCAGAGTGTAGAGAATTCAGAAGAATCAAGTTCAGGAACACGAGAGCAAGATAAGTCGTTGCGTATATATACACAACAGCCACCTTTGGCTTTGAAATGAGTATAGAGAAAGTAGGAGGATACAGAAAAGGGTTTGCTGTCAGTTGCCTCAGACAGCTGAGTCTCAGTTAGAAAAAGAAGGTGAGGTTTAGAGGAGAGGTGGTGCTCAACAGAGCGAAAGTTAGAGGAAAGGCCGCGAATGTTGCAGAAATGAAGAAGAAGAGAGTCAGACAGTGGTTCCAGGCACCTCGAGTCGTCACTGGGAGAGGGGCGGATGGTGGGGGCATTTATGGTCCCCCCCCCTGGGGACTCCGAGGCTTGGTGATGAGACGCCATAATTATTTGAATTTTGGAAAAGGAAGTGTAGTGTGTACTGTGCATGTAGTTTGGTGTAGATAGTTAGAGAAATTTGTACTGGAGAGCATGCTGGCCTACTCTCTGTGTAACTGAGACACTGAATAAGTTCAGCAATGGGGGATGGTCAGGAACTAGTCCTGAGGGCTGATGAAACGGGAGCTCCAGCACTCCCTGTCATCAGCTTTCCATCCACCTCAGGAGTACTGCCCTGCTCGACTGGTGCTACAATCGAAATAAATAGAGAAGGATGAAACAAAACGACTAGTGCATGATAGAATGAACTGGAAGAACTTTGCAAGAAGGGATACAGGACAGGATTGGCATCCCCTTTTAAACCTGAAAGTCGATGGAATGACTCCCTAAACCAAGATTTTATGAAGCGACGTTTTACGGGGGAGATTGAGAATGTCTTGGGCTTGAGTGGAAGGGAAACGAGTGTGGCCCATGTCCCTGGGCGATCTGTTCCTCTCCCAGTCTAAGTGTCTTGCTTTTCTGAGCCTAGATCCTAATACCACTTGCTGTAATGGGAAATAGGAATAATGATGTTGATGATGATGATGATGATGATGATGAAAGTTCGGGGTCTAATCCCCATGAAGTTTCCATAAAAATGGCCTTGTTGTGTCTGTAATGTTTACCACGAAATATGCCGGTCATAAACGGTTCCACTGATGTTAGTTCCTATTTTTTTGGATTTTAAAATATCTTGGCATAAATGTGTGTGTGTGTGTGTGTGTGTGTGTGTGTGTGTGTGTGTGTGTGTGTGTGTGTGTGTGTGTGTGTGTGTGTGTGTGTGTGTGTGTGTGTGTGTGTGTGTGTGTGTGTGTGTGTGTGTGTGTGTGTGTGTGTGTGTGTGTGTGTGTGTGTGTGTGTGTGTGTGTGTGTGTGTGTGTGTGTGTGTGTGTGTGTGTGTGTGTGTGTGTGTGTGTGTGTGTGTGTGTGTGTGTGTGTGTGTGTGTGTGTGTGTGTGTGTGTGTGTGTGTGTGTGTGTGTGTGTGTGTGTGTGTGTGTGTGTGTGTGTGTGTGTGTGTGTGTGTGTGTGTGTGTGTGTGTGTGTGTGTGTGTGTGTGTGTGTGTGTGTGTGTGTGTGTGTGTGTGTGTGTGTGTGTGTGTGTGTGTGTGTGTGTGTGTGTGTGTGTGTGTGTGTGTGTGTGTGTGTGTGTGTGTGTGTGTGTGTGTGTGTGTGTGTGTGTGTGTGTGTGTGTGTGTGTGTGTGTGTGTGTGTGTGTGTGTGTGTGTGTGTGTGTGTGTGTTGGTGTGTGTGTGTGTGTGTGTGTGTGTGTGTGTGTGTGTGTGTGTGTGTGTGTGTGTGTGTGTGTGTGTGTGTGTGTGTGTGTGTGTGCATAATGTATGTCCACGTAGATTAGCTGTATAAAATTGATGTATATTTCATTGAATAAACAGCCGTGATTAGATCGTCACTCCATTATCCTTCAGTGCACACAGAAACCCCATGACGTAAAAAAGAAAGCAAAGGAATCCACAGATTTCAAAGACTAAAATCTGAGGCAATAGAAGGAGTCAGGTTTTAATCATTTTTTGAACCGAAAATTGTTTTTAGAGAGAGAACTACTCTTTAGCTCATAATTGCGAAATATCTGTAGAATATTGTACAACAGTGTCAATCTGTAGAGCCAGGATTCTGGGGGCTTGAATGATGAGTGAATGGAAGCGTGGCCCATTGGAATGGGCAAGTTTGGGCTGTCTGGACATTGCTACTCCTCAGCCTGTCCTAGGGTGGGAAAGGAGGTCCGGATGATGATTATATATAGATAGATAGATAGATATAGATAGATAGATAGATAGATAAATATAGATAAATAGATAGACAGATAGATAGATAGATATTGATATATATAAAAGTGCTGCATTGTTTGTTTGTTTCTCCTTCAATCACGCCCAAACTAACGGCGAGACCCCCAGACCCATATATATTCTGAATCAGAATGAGTATGTAAGAAACGGAATCTAAAGGTGAATGTAGGGAAGAGTAAAGTTATGGTCTTCGGGAGAGGTGAAGTCAGTGAATGTACAGTGAGTTTAGATGAGGAGGAAATGGAGAATGTGAGTGCGTTCGTGTACTTGGGTAGTATGATGATTAAGGATGGAAGTTTAGAGGGTGAGGTGCTTGAAAGGGTACAACAAGAAAGAAAGGTTGCTGGTTCCTTGAAAACAGTGATAAGAAACAGGGAAGTGAGCATGGAAGTAAAAAAGTTACTGCATGACAGTAATGTGATACCAACTCTAACATATGGAAGTGAAGCTCGAACTTTGTTGGAGGGACAGAAGTCAAGAGTGAGAGCTGTGGAAATGAGTTATTTGAGAGGAGCATGTGGAGTCACATGGAGAGACCGACTGACAAATGGGGAAGTGAAGGATCGTCCTGGTATGGATATGGATGTGATAGGAAGCGTTAGGAGAAAAACATTGAGGTGGATTGGCCATGTGGAGAGGATGGAGAGTGTGAGACTTACGAGGAGAGTGTATGTGAGTGAGGTGGAGGGGGGGAGAGGGAGGTGGAAGCCAGGGATGAGATGGAGGGATGGAGTGGAGAGGTATATGTGAGGGGGGGGTGAGCTGGGAGCAGGGCAGTGAAATGGTGGGGCCCAGGGAGACATGAAGACGATTTGTTTGTGGCCACCCCTTGCAGGATTAAAGCGTCTGGCAATAGATAGAAAAAGGGTGGCCCAAGGATGGTTTTGGGGGGGTGGGGTTCAAAATTCAGATCTGGGGCATCTGAGGTCACCGGAAGAGTGTTCACCTTTTTGGCCCGGGACATGCCAGGTACCCCTGCAGCCCAGTTTTTGTCATGAAGATTCACTTGACCTCCAGTTCGGACATAGGCTATGTGAGGTTGACCTCCGAGGTCATTTGAGCTCACTTGTCAAGAGGTCAATTGAGGTCTCCGGTAATAGTAAACATGTGCGCACAAATACTGTGCGTTAGTCTGCGAAAGCTGAAATGGAAAGTTCTTGGACCTCTTATAATCCCTCTTCAAAAGCATAAGAGATACATAGTCTTTCTGGAGTAGAAAGAATTAGGATTAGAGTGTTCGCCTTTTTGGCACGGCAACACCGGGTACCCTTGCTAGTATATCTGTCTGTCTATCTATCTGTCTATCTCTATATCTACCTATCTATCTATCTATCTATATCAATCTATCAATCTATATTCATCTATCAATCTATACCTACGTCTATCGATCTATATTTATATGTATCTGCATCTATCTATATCACTCAATATATCTATCTGTATCTATATATTTATCCATATCTATCTATATCTATCTACATCCCTCTCTCTCTCTCTCTCTCTCTCTCTCTCTCTCTCTCTCTCTCTCTCTCTCTCTCTCTCTCTCTCTCTGTATAGAGAGAGAGCGCACACGCACGCACGCACGCAGGCACGCACGCACGCACACACACGCACGCACACACACGCACGCACACACACACACGCACACACACACACGCACACACACGCACGCACACACACGCACGCACACACACGCACGCACACACACGCACGCACACACACGCACGCACACACACGCACACACACACACGCAATAAGTGAATACTTAAATTTAAATATATGTATAACTCAGACATTTTCTGACGATCTCGAGCATTGCAGCTTTCAAAGAAGTTGAATAATAATGGAAAATGGTCTGAAGAACGTATTGACCTACAACTTTACGGCCCACCTCAGACCATGATCAGACACAATATTTGTTCTATATTGCTAGCATGACAAATAGTAAATATATATGGACCTTATTCAAAGACATTAACTGAAGAATAAAGCAATCATATCCAAAATCCCTGCTAAACTAAAAACAAACCCTCCTCTCTGTCAAAAAGCTCAAAGAGAAATGCCAAGAACCTGCAGAATCGATCCAAGTAACTTACCCAAATCCACCAAATGAAGCTACGAACCCAAATAAACCTAAATGTTCGAACAAGGACACACTCATGTAGTTTTTAGCCACATTAATATCGGGCTTATTCTTTTCTACTAATTTTTTTTGTCCTGGTAATGGAGCATATGAATGATTGAATTTTGTTAATATTTGAAAGTCATTATTAGACAAAATATATTCATGAATTAATGAATGCTCTCAGAAATGAGAATGCCATCTGATGCAAGTCCTGTTCCGTTGCACTTTCCCATATGATCAAATATTCATATTTTTTAAAATGAAAGGCTTGTACAGTACTGTACAGTACTTCCAATATACCTAGCCTGACAACAAGGACATGGAACTCTGTAAACAACATCTGAACAAAGAGGAGTTGTACTTGGTACTTTATCTTTGTGACTGATAATAATCTTGATCTTAAAATCATTAGTAAATATGATCATAAAATTTACAAATAGAAAACTTTTTTTTTTTTTTTTCTTCAAATAGTAATTTGCCAAACTGGTAGCTAGTTTTACCACAGAAATGTATTTTAACATATTTAACCAATTTTTTTCCTCTTTTTTTTTTTTAAGTTTGGCATAGAGAGACGACTTTAAATATTCATCAGATGCATGTATCTTACAAGTATTGCTCATAAAATAATCCATAAATTTACAGAATTCTTCATGTAGACTTACACAATTAGAACAAACATCGTATACTCTATGCAATGAAAGAAAAGCAATCGGGAGCCGAATACTAATCACCCGCCAGAATATGCTGTTGGCCAAGTTACAAGCTACTTACAAACCAAACGTGAAGGAAATTCGTAAAACTCTAAGGAATTCAGGTACCACGTTCACAAAAAGTCAATCCATATTAAAACTAGTTGACCTTTGGTAGCCATTTTGGTGACTTTGACCTTGACCCCGAATCCCCATTTCCGAACTTGTCCAAGATTTTGGCCACATCTTGGTACCCTGAAGGTTTCGTGTTGATAGCTCAAGCCGTTCACGAGATATAATGGTGTTAAAGATGGGTGATAAAAATTAGTTGACCTTTGACAGCCATTTTGGTGACCTTGACCTTGAACCAGAGTGCCCATTTTCGAACTCGTTCAATATTTCGGCCATATCTTGATACCTTGAAGGTTTCATGATAGCTCAAGCGGTTCATGAGATATAATGGAAACACACACACACACACACACACACACACACACACACACACACACACACACACATACAGACGTGGGCAAAATCAGTATCGTTCGGCCTTGGTAAAGGCGGGCAACATTAGGGTTCTAAATGAATTAATTTCGTATAACATAAGGCAAAAGCTCTACAAATTTATGCCTTGATTTGTAAAAGTTGGTTTTTATATACCTGTTGATAGCCCCTTATTACTTCCCACAATATTTATATCTGCAAAAAAAAAGAGATAGTTCAGTTTTTTTTTTTAATTTGCACGTGGACTTCATGAGTTTTTGTTTGTTAATATGATAAAAACAATTTTATGGAAGCCTTTTCATTGTTTTAGATTTGGAATAAGTCATATTCATCTATCTATCTATGAGAGCCGCGTTGTTTGTTTGTTTGTCCTTCAGTCACGCCCAAACCAAGGACCAGAGACCCCAAGACCCATATATATTCTGAATCAGGGTGACCCAAGGATGGTTTTAGGGGAGTCAAAATCCAGATCTGGGTCATTTGAGGTCATCGGTAGAGTGTTCACTTTTTAGGCCCGGGACATGCCGGGTACCCCTGCAGCCCAGTTTTTGGCATGGAGACTCATATGATCTCCAGTTCGGACATAGGCTATGTGAGGTTGACCTCCAAGGTTATATGTGGTTACTGGTCGAAGGTCATCTGAGGGCACCGGTAATACACGTTCGAATGACTGGACCCAACAGCCCAGTTTTTGGCATGGAGACTCACATGAAATCCAGTTCGGACATAGGCTATGTGAGGCTGACCTTCTAGGTTTTTTGAGGTCACTTGTCACAGATCATTTGAGGTCAACGGTAATAGAAAACAAGTGAGCACAAATACGGTGCGTTAGTCTGCGAAAGCTGAAATAGAAAGTTCCTGGACCTCTTACAATCCCTCCTCAAAAGCATAAGAGGTACATAGTCTTTCTGGAGCAGAAAGAAAGATTGAACTAGATCAAAATAATAGGATTAGAGTGTTCGCCTTTTTGGTCTGGCAACGCCGGGTACTCCTGCTGGTAGCTTTTAAAATAAATTGGTCTAAATTCGTTTTGACAATTGTTCAGCCACTGAATCTCCAGTTTGCACAAAAAAGCATTGACAAAACATCTCTCTCTCTCTCTCTCTCTCTCTCTCTCTCTCTCTCTCTCTCTCTCTCTCTCTCTCTCTCTCTCTCTCTCTCTCTCTACCATGAAATCCCCTATAGATATACAGCCCTATGTCGAATGTACTGAATAAGGTGGCACAAAAATTACGTCTGACCTGAAACTCATCGCAGGGAAGTGAGATTATCTGCCCCATTTCACGCAGCCAAAACTGAATTCTACTGGTAATGAATATTTAGGTGTTCCTGTTGAATCATCCGCACTGCCTCCAGTGATTATGGGCAGTGTGCCACTGGATGTGAGTAGAGTTGGCACTGTTCCGGCAAATCAGAGACCAAGACTTGGAACAAATTGAAATCCATGAAAATCAACACATATAGTGTAAATGGCTTCTTAGAAGATTACGAACTTGATACTTTAGTG
Organism: Coenobita brevimanus; assembly: GCF_032717465.1. Classification (NCBI taxonomy): domain Eukaryota; kingdom Metazoa; phylum Arthropoda; class Malacostraca; order Decapoda; family Coenobitidae; genus Coenobita; species Coenobita brevimanus. Next base: position 16,688,957 of record NC_137000.1, on the reverse strand, counting down.
ACTGAATTAGAAAGCAGTTAAGATATTATAGGTTTGCGGGAGATCCACTGAAAAGAATATTTGATTCAGTTCCAACACGGCAAACACCTGATTTATTACAAAGGAAGACAAAATGAAGGAGTTAGTGATGTAGGATTTACACTGAACACAAATCTTGCAGAGATCATTTTTAAAGTCACCATTGTATCTAACAAGCTACTATGGATTATAATTAGACTTTGCAAAAGATACGACCTGAAAGTGATACAGGTATATACACCGACTGCATAAGCACAAATAGAAAAATAAGAACGTCTGACTACATCTCCCAGATTTTGGAAGAAGAAAAAAACAGATATACTATATCCATAGGAGACTTCACTGCACATGTTGGCAAATAAAAAATAAATGGATATGGGTGTATGGGAAAATTCAGGGTGTGAGAAAGGAATGACAGCAGTGATATGGTGATACATTTTTCTGAAATGTATAACATAAGATTAATGAACAGATTTTTACAAAAGAATAGGAAAAAAATGGACCTGCAGGAGCCCAACTGGAGAAAGAAAGAATGAAATCGACTTGATTGTAGCAGACAAGAATTAAACGATCATTAATTTCATTAATAAAGTAAATACAAAAAAGTGACCATAGACTGGTGGGTTGCACAGCAAGGTTCAGTTTCAGAAGTGAAAGAAAGAGCATCTATCTATTGTTACATAGCCTATGTAACATCATCCTTTGTATAATTCTAACGTACAGTATGCTGCATGTTTGATCACGAGCGTGTTCTACCTCACTCCCCCCTTCTACCCTTATAGTAGAGTAAGTCATTCTTTCTGTTGTTCAGTGCAGGATTGTCAACTCTTTGTCCCCTATGGCTTCATTTGCACGTCCTTCTTACAAGTTGTATCAAGCTCTGCCGGCCCCTATATAATGAGCTCAGTCTCTGCATTAATGGCACACACACACACACCACAAAGCCAGTCAGGAGACAGGACGTGTGTGCTGGGCAATCCCCAGGTCCTGTCCTCCCCACTTACTATTTTTAAATCAGCCCATACACCACTGACCGGGCTAATGTATGGCCCGGCCTGCACTACATGTGCAGGGAATCTTTCAACGAAGCATTAATGGCCACTTAGATCTACTCCTCATTTCTTCACATCTCTGTTCTCCCCTGTACAGTTGTTACTATTTTTTGTGAGTGCTCTGGAAGTCTCCAACCATCTAGCAGCTGTGTAATTTGAGTATAAGTGTTATTACATTTTTTCTTGTACTGTATAGCATAAGGTGTTAATTCGTAGGCCTAGTGAGGTTTTTGTAATTCATGTGTTTTAGGTGTCAGCCAGTATTAATAATATTTTGTATCTGTAATAATATATCTTGCATTAACTGAGCATTATCCGGTTTTCTCATTTTATCAGGGCTGACTTAGATAAATTTACTCTTGCTAATTTCGTGTTAATAGAGGCTATTGCAGTTAACCATATATTTAACCTTTTTTGCCATTACATTATCCTTATGAGTCCTGAATGTTTAGTTGTTAGTTTGAGCATTAAACTTTAACTTGTAATTTTACCTAACTCTTTTGTTTTGAACCTGGAACTTTGCGGGACAGTTTTCTCTGTTCCGTAACATAAATTTGGCGACCTCTTATCAGGATATTCAGGATATTATCATAAGGATATTGCTTGATATTTTGTGACTGTGATTTATTCATGATGTCTACTATTACCACTCTTGATGAAGCCAAAGATTTTTTGTCAAATGTGCAAACAGTGTGTGATGTAGAAAACAGAACAAAGAATGAACTTAAGCTTGTTGCTCAACAATTGGGAATTGCTGTTCGCTCAAATCATTCTAAAGATCAAATTGTTGACATGATTAATGAAAGCTTGTTTAATGTAACTCCCCCAAATGAGCAAACACAGATTGAATTAGCTAAGTTACAGCTAGCCCTGCAGGAGGCTCGTGCTAAGGAGGCTGACTTTCAGGCTCGTGCTAAGGAGGCTGACTTTCAGGCTCGTGCTAAGGAGGCTGACTTTCAGGCTCGTGCTAAGGAGGCTGACTTTCAGGCTCGTGCTAAGGAGGCTGACTTTCAGGCTCGTGCTAAGGAGGCTGAGGCTAAGGAGGCTGAGTGTCAGGCTCGTATTCAGGAGGCACAGGCACAGGCTCAGGCAGAAATTGAACTTGATAGGATTCAGGCAGACCATGAGTATCGCATGAAACAAGGTGGAACTGGATCATCTAGCTCTGATGATTTTGATGTGGCTAAAAATGTTAAACTTGTCCCTCCTTTTAATGAATCGATTTAACAAAGTATTTTCAGTTGTTTGAGAGGGTAGCTACAGGTTTTAATTGGCCCAAAAAGTATTGGCCAGTACTCCTTCAAACTGTTCTCACCGGTAAAGCTCAAGTAACTTATGCATCTTTGCCTCAGGATCAATCTGATAATTATGATGTAGTTAAGAGCTTGATTCTTAAGGCCTATGAGCTTGTTCCTGAAGCCTATAGAGTAAAATTTAGGACAAATTATAAGCAAGATAAGCAATCCCATGCTGAGTATGCAAAAATCAAAGAAGATCTGTTAGAGCAGTGGTTAATTTCTAAGAATGTGGATTCTGGTTTTGATAAATTTAAGCAGATGATTTTGCTGGAGGACTTCAAAAGGTGTATTAATAAAGATGTAAGCCTATATCTTGATGAGAAAAGAATAGATAATTTGTCTGATGCTGCAGTTTTCGCTGATGAATATGTTCTCACTCACAAGAGATATTCTAAAGAAAAAAGGAAAGCTGAGAGTAAGTACGTTGCCTCTACTCAGAGTACAGGTAACAGGAAAGAGAATAAAGATGATGTTTCTCAGGAAGTAATACCAGCTTCACCTCTAGATTTCAGAAAAGTAAATGTACTTATTGTAGTAAGCTTGGTCATACTACGGAGAAATGTTTCAGGAGACAGCGTGATGTGAACAAAAAGGAGTCTTTAAATATTCAGTCAATTGGTCTAGTGTCCACCCTTGAGAGTTCCCAGAATTCTTTAACTGAGTTAACTGAACCTGCTTTGAGGGGTAAATTAAATCCTCATGATGAAGCTCCTCTTTTGAGCAGTAACGTGGGTGACACTTTCAAGAGTTCATGTGCTAATTTCCTGTCTGATGGTTTTGTCAGTCCTCTGGACAGAAATGACAGGAAATCAGTTCAAATATATCGTGATACAGGTGCTTGCCAATCCCTTATGCTGACCAGTGTTCTAGGCTCTAATGTTAATTCCTCTGATGAAACTGTAATCTTACAAGGTGTAGGGAATAATTACTTCTCTGTCCCTCTGTGCAGAGTGAATTTAGAGTCTGGTTTTGTTAATGGTTCCGTTATGGTTGGGTTGGTTGAGACACTCCCAATGTCAGGTGTAACTTTCTTACTTGGAAATGATATTGGTGGAAGTCAAGTGTGTCCAGCTCCTCAGTTGTCTAGTGAGCCAGTGGCTGCGACCCAGGATTGTGATGTCCCTGATGTGTTCTCTGCATGTGCTGTCACTAGGGCTAAGTCTAAAGTTACTGGTGACTTAGAGGATAATGATGATGATGATGTTATCCTAGCTGACACTTTTCTTGCTAATTTGGACCACTCACCAGATGAAGCAGTACCCCGTAGTGTTGATAATTTGTCTCATCAAGAGTTGGTTGAGTTGCAGGTTACTGAACCTGAGTTGAAAGGTCTAGCTAACTCTGCTTGCAGTGAGGAAGAGTCAGCTGGTGCTTCTACTTGTTATTATATAAAGTCAGGAGTACTTATGAGGAAGTGGAGACCCTCAACAGCATCAGCCGACTGTGAATGGGAGGTTGTACATCAAGTTGTCATCCCTCGTGTTTGTAGGCAGGATATCATTAGAGTGGCTCATGATTCCAGTTTGGCAGGACACCTTGGAGTGAGGAAGACTGTGGCACGCATTTTGAAACACTTCTACTGGCCAGGTATCTTCAGGGATGTTTCCTGGTATTGTAAGTCTTGTCACACCTGTCAAGTTGTGGGGAAGTGTAATCAGACCGAAAAGGTTGCACCTCTAGTTCCCATTCCTCCTTTTGAGGCGCCATTCACCCGTGTGTTGGTGGATATTGTGGGCCCTCTTCCTAAGACTTCTTCAGGATTTTCTTATGTGTTGACCCTGATTGATATGGCTACTCGTTATCCTGAAGCCATTCCACTTAGAAATATCTCAGCAAAGAACGTGGTTAAGGAAATGCTAGGGTTCTTCACAAAGTTTGGTCTGCCCAAGGAGGTACAGTCAGACCAGGGAAGTATTTTCATGTCAAATGTTTTCAAGCAGTCTCTGAAAGAGTTCGGCATCACCCAGATCACGTCTTCAGCTTACCATCCCCAGACCCAAGGAGCGTTGGAGAGATATCATCAAACACTCAAATCGATGCTCAAGAAATACTGTTTGGAACATCAGAAAGACTGGGATAAAGGTCTTCCATTCGTTGTATTTGCCGCAAGAGAATCTCCAAATGAATCACTGGGCTTCTCACCCTTTGAACTACTGTTTGGCCATGAAGCAAGAGGACCCCTTAAGCTACTCAAGGAATGCTGGCTGTCGGAGGAAGATGACGTCAACCTACTGGAGTATGTGATGAAGTTCAAAGAACGGCTGTCCACTGCTTTACAGCTGGCGAGAGAGACTTGGTATGATAAGAAGCCCAGGTTACGCCACTTTCAGCCAGGAGATCAGGTTTTGATTCTGCTACTGGTGCATGGTCAACCTCTTCAAGCCAAGTTTAGTGGTCCTTATTTCGTGGAGAAGAAATTCAGTGATGTCAACTATGTCATCGCCACACCAGATCGTAGAAAGAACAAGCAACTTTGTCACATCAACATGCTAAAGTTATATCACAGGCGGGACGAAAATAACCCAGTCTGCACTGTAGCTGTTCCACCCAAGTCTGCAAGTGAAGTTCTCCCATACAGCATGAGCCTGAGTGATAGTTTGGGGAAGAATCCTGATATCATGAATGATCTCCAGACTTAGCTTTCTCATCTAGCTCCCGAGGAAAGGCAGGAGTTTTCGGCATTACTGCAGGAGTACCCGCAAGTGTTCCGTGCCACTCCAGGAAGAACCACTGTGTTGATGCATGATGTCGATGTTGGAGACGCAAAGCCAATTAAACTGCCTCCTTACCATGTGAACCCAGTGAAAGTTCTTCTCATCCAGAAGGAGCTTGGCTACCTGTTGGACCACAAGATGATTGAGCCCTGTCAGAGCGATTGGAGTTCTCCTGTCACTCTAGTCCCTAAGCCAGGTGGGTCACAGCGGCTTTGCATCGACTACAGACGTGTTAATCAGATAACCAAAACAGACACTTACCCTCTCCCTCGCGTGGAAGATTGCATAGACAAGATCGGAAAGGCTAGGTACATAAGTAAGTTTGATTTGTTAAAGGGATACTGGCAAGTACCTATGACTGAACGTGCTAGGGAGAGCTCATGTTTTGTAACACTAGGAAAGACTTTTGCATGTTCTGTAATGCCATATGGTATGAAGAATGCACCAGCCACGTTTCAGAAGCTCATGAATGTTGTAACAGAGGGTTTGGCAGGGTGTGTTGTTTATATTGATGATATACCTATATACCTAGGCTGCTTCCCCCAAGGAAATGGAGGTAGCCGAGACAGTACGACACACTCCGAATTTACTCATCCACACAAAAACATTCATTCGCATCTTAGCCCCAAAGGGGAGAAGGGACAGATTCTCACCACATCACACCGCACGAGGGTTAACTGCGCAGTGCAGTCAGTGACATCCGCAGCAGGGCCAGACAGCAGAGCTGGTTTACCCTTGCCACTTCATAATAGACCCATCCCCTTACCCGCACCTGACCTGATTAGCTGATCAGACCAAATGCGGGCGAATATCCCCTCAGGGCTGTGTCATCATTTATTCATTTACAATTTTTCACCATTTATTTCTGCAATGCACAGCCACTCTTCCTTGCTCAACAGACATCCCTCTCGCATTCAACGCTCTCTTCATGCTGTCCATCCATCCTATTCGTGGTCGTCCTCTCAGCCTTACACCTCTCACATCATATCTGGTTATCTTTTTCACCAATCGCTTATTATCCATTCTCTCCATATGCCCAAACCATCGCAACACCCTCTGCGCAACTCGATCAGCCATCTCCCGAACAACTCTAGTTCTCCTTCGCACTTCATCATTTCTCACTCGATCCATACACGTCACTCCGCACATACTCCTCAGACACCTCATCTCCATTACATTCAAACTTTTCCTCTTTGCTACACCCATATTCCATGTTTCACTCCCATATAACGCAGTAGGTACCACAACACCCTCATATAGCCTTCTCTTTACATCCATTCTAAGCATACGACATCTAAACACTTTTTTCATTCCTCCCAGCACCATTCCTACTTCATTCATTCTAAACTTCACTTCTGCATCTGTTCTTCCATTTGCAGCAACATTTGACCCTAAATACTTAAAACACTCTACCTCCTCAAGCAACTCACCATTCAAAAATATATTCATCCCCCTACCATCTACAGACCTCGTACATTTCATCACTTTACTCTTATTCTCGTTTACTTTCAACTTCCTCCTTTGACACACCCTTCCAAACTCCTCTGCCAACTGTCTCAGTCTCTCCTCTGAATAAGCCATCAGTGCATTATTATCTGCAAAAAGCAGCTGCTTCAGATTCCACTCTCTACCATCAACATTCACCAGACTCAGACCTCCACCTAAAACACTTGCATTCACCTCCCTTACAACACCATCCATATAAATATTAAACAACCAAAGTGACATCACACATCCCTGCCGCAGCCTCACTCTCATGGGAAACCAATCACCTACAGCATTTCCCACTCTTACACACGCACTACTATTTACATAAAAACTTTTCACCCCTTTTAGTAACCTACCATCAATTCCATACAATCATAAAACAGTCCACAAAGCCTCCCTATCGATTCTGTCATATGATTTCTCTAAATCCATGAATGCCCAAAACACATCCTTGCCTTTCACTAAATACTTTTCACACACTTGTCTCACAGCAAACACCTGATCCACCCATCCCATCCCTCTCCTAAAGCCACACTGCTCATCACTAATCACTCCCTCTGTACCTTCTCTAACCCTCTTAACACTCTGCCATACGCCTTACCTATAACACTCAACAGACTTATGCCCCTAAAGCTAGTACATTCATACTTATCACCCTTACCTTTATACACTGGGACCACACAAGACTTATCACCCTTACCTTTATACAATGGAACCACACAAGACTTATCGCCCTTACCTTTATACAATGAGACCACACAAGCACTTGCCCAGTCAATTGGCACCATACCTTTCACAAAGGACACATTCAACAATCTTACTAACCAGTCAACAACAGTTGCACCACCACCCTTCAGGCATTCCACGGCACACCCATCCATACCTGCAGCTTTCTCTTTTTTTCATTTCCTTTACTGCCTCCTGCACTTCCTCCTTCATGATCAAAGAATCATTCAACTCTCCAAACACATTTATTCCTTGCACCGTTCCATCCACCACAATCTCAGCCACCCTTTCCTCCTCTACATTTAACAATCTTTCAAAATACTCTGCCCATCTCTTCCTTACTGCATCCATCTCAATTAACATCCTTCCATCCTCTGCCTTTACTTGCTCTTCCTTCCCAGACTCTCCCTTTCGCACCTTTTTCACCTCCTTCCAAAACATTTTCTTATTCTGTTGAAAATTCTGAGTCAACAGCCTACCCCACCTCTCATCTGCTGCCACTTTAGCATCACGCAAAGCCCCTCTAGCCCTATACCTCTTTCCCTTATACCTCTCCTATGACACTTCATCCTTCCTCTGCAGCCACACTTCATATGCACGTCTCTTCTCAGCCACAGCCATACTTACTTCCTCGCACCACCATTCACTTCCTTTTCTTACATCACCACTCACACGTCTCACACCACACACCACTTCCGCATTGCCCACCACAGCACTCTTAAACAACTGCCATTCCTCCTCCACACTGCCATTTTCCTGATCTTTCACTGCATTCCACTCATCTTTCAATTTCTCCTGATACTCTATCATTTTCTCTCTTTTATCCAACCCACTCACTTTCAAAACCTCCCTACCACACCTATCTCTCCTAGTTCTCACCCATCTCTTACCTACTTATAACTTCCCCTCCACCAGGTAGTGGTCAGACATACCTCCACTCCCCTCTCAGAACTCTCACATCCAAGAATCTTCCTATTACATTCCTAGACACAACCACATAGTCCATCAATGCTCTATCAACAACCCTTCCACCCTCCTGTCTCACCCATGTATACTTATAAATATCTTTCTTCTCAAATAGGGTATTTCCAATGACCATTTCTCGCTCAACACACATCCCTGTCATTCGTTCCCCATTTTCATTTCTTCCAGGCACACCATCCATACCAACTACACCTTCAACCGCTACATTTCCCACTCTAGCATTCAGATCTCCCATCATTACCACATTCACATTCGCTCCAAAACTCTGCAGACACTCATCACCATCATTCCAGAAAGACTCCCTCTCGTCTGCATCCCTTTCACTACCAGGCCCATATGCACTCACAAACACCCACAACTCACATTCAGATTTCACTGTCACCCACATCAGTCTCGATGACACCTCCTTCCATTCAATCACACACTGCTGTACTTCCGGGCTCACTAACAAGGCCACACCTTCTCTTGCACTTCCTCTATCAACACCAGACAATCTTCCATTCACATTTCCAAACATAGACTCATCCTTCCCTTTCATCTTCGTTTCACTCAAAGCTAACAGATCCAACTTTCTTTTCACAAACATTCTCCCAATCTCCTCCCTTTTAGCCTCAATCGTACTACATCCACGCGCATTCATAGACCCAATCTTCAGGGTACGGGGATAACTCCATCCCCCATCCCTTTCTCTGGCCTGTCTCTTTTTAGGGACAAAAAAAACAGAGGAGGGGGTCCCTAGTCCCCTCACCCCGCCCCTTTTAGTCGCCTATTACGACACGCAGGGAATACGGTGGCAGTATTCTTCCTAACACAACCTGGCCGCAGAGTAGTAGTACCACCCCATAGTGCGGCCAGATTGTGTCCCCTCCGCCACAGGGGGGGACACTATTGAAAATTAAAAGGTATTCCCAATAAAAGTAAGGAAAAACAAAGTTGCCTCAGTTAGAAATAAAGAACTGATTTCTAGCTCATATTTATACCCAGTGTGATACTGTTGAGTGCTCAAGGGATGATAATGTTAGAAAAGATATATATAATTATTCCAAACTACTTTTCTTTACAAGCACACTGTCTGTGGAATAAACTGTGTTGATAATGTACTGAGAACATTAGACGCAACAAAACAAAGTGCAGGAACATGCATACCAACGATCATTTGTACTCAAATTCTCCTAGTGTTGCCATATGACAACTTCCTCCATCTTCAGAGCCATTACTAATTGAACTAAGTATATAGCTTATAAAGCCCAGTAAATATGATGGGAACTCAAATGCACAAAAATGATTATAAAAAATTGCATGTTAATTAAGAAGATAATAGGTTGATGAAGTACACTGTTATAATAAAATGAATTGAATGGAATTGGAATTGAAGAGGACATGATCTGCATTAAACTGGATGTGAGAATTTTTTATTCCGTAGAATACTGATTTGAACTGGAAATGATGATTTTTATCTTGCAAGAACTAGAGTGTACTTGGAGCTGAGAAAATTTAAATGAACCCAAGTCTGTGATTGGTATTAGGATCTGATGTAGCGAACTTGCCTGGGATGGAAGATGAGTGCAGTTAAGTAACAGTGTATGGTGTTAGTGTGATGGTGTGATGATGTACCGGTGTGAAGGTTTGGATTGTGATATCGTGAAGGGGTGCAGTGGCTTCGGGCTGTGGTTGTGTGAGGGCGTCGTGATGCATCATGAAAGAGTGGTGGTGTTGTGGTATGAGGGTGTTATGGTTTGAGGGTGTGATGTGTGAGGGTGTGATACTCTTAAAGGTGATGATGTGATATGTGAGGGTGTTGTGATAACGAGCGTGGTGTGAGGGTGTGGTGATGTGGTGGTTTGAGAATGTTGGGGCAAGCCTGTGGTTATGCTGAAGTATGGTGAAGGAAGGGAATGAGGGATTGAGGCTGTGGTGGTTATGATGCTGGGAAGTAGCGGCTATAATGATTTTTTTTTTTTTTACGTGTCCGACACTGAGCAAAGGCTTCAGAGCCTACTGCTTGAGGGCAGTGACCTATCCTAAGGCCCAGTAGTCTTCCTACACCTCCACATGTCACCACTTCGGCGCTGACACCCACCATCCATAATGAAATACATTTTTTTTTTTTTTATGTGTCCGACTCTGGGCAAAGGCTTCAGGGCCTATATCTCGGGGGCAGTAGCCTATCCCAAGGCCCAGTAGTCCTCCTACACCTACACATGTCACCACTTCGGCGCTAACACCCACCGTCCATATTGAATACATGCTATGGCTGTCTCATACAGAATTGGTGGATTGGTATTAGCGGGTGTATTTTTACGACATGTCGGCGGGTCATCTGGTAGATCAGGAAAGTCTGCTTTTTTAGGAAATTCAAATCCTCAAACTGTTCCCTGCCCCAGCCAGGATTCGATCCTGGGTCCATTAGGACCGCAGGCCGCCTCTCTACCGATTCAGTCACGATGAGAGTGAGTTGGTGCAAGGCAGTGGTGCTGTGAGAGTATGCATGTAAGGGTGTTGTTGTACGAGTGTGTGATGATGAGAGGGTATGTCGGCATGATGGTATAGTGATGACAAGTTGCGGTGATATATAAATGTGGTGGTGAGTTTGTGATGCTGTGAATTCATAGTGGTGAGAGTGTTTGGTGGTGTGAGGGTTTGTTGGTGCAGTGGTGTGTCAGGTGTCTGGGTATTGTGGTCGGAGTATGGATATGGTGGAATGCCAGGGGTGAGGGTGTTGTGGTGTGAATGTGTGTGGTAGTGTGTCAGGTATGAGGTTGTGGTGGAGGGTCAGGTGTGGGGGTGTAATGGTGTGTTGTGTGAGGATGTGGTGGTTAAGGTGTAGGGGTGTGATTGTATTTGGTGTGAGGGTGTGGTTGTGTGTAAGTGTGATGTGTCAGGGTGTTGTGATGTGAAGGTGTTATGGCGTGAAGGTGTTATGGTGTGAAGGTGTTATGGTGTGAAAGTGTTATGATGTGTAGGTATTGTGGTGTGAAGATATTGTGGTGTGAAGGTGTTATGGTGTGAAAATGTTGTGGTGTGAAGGCGGTGGGGTGTGAAGGTGTTGTGGTGTGATGGTGGTGTGGTGTGAAGGTGGTGTGGTGTGAAGGTGTTGTGGTGTAAAGGTGTTCTGGTGTGAAGGTGTTGTGGTGTGATGGTGTTGTGGTGTGAAGGTGTTATGGTGTGAAGGTACTGTGGTGCGAAGATGTTGTGGTGTGAAGGTGTTGTGATGTGAAGGTGTTGTAGTGTGAAGGTGTTGTGGTGTGATGGTGTTGTGATGTGAAGGTGTTATGGTGTTGTGGTGCGAGTGCGTTAAGATGTAAGAATATCAAAAAGATGGTATAATATTCTGAGGCTATGGTGTTCTGATGGTGTACTGGTGTGAGAGTAGAGTGTTGTGAGGGTGTAGTGGTATGAGGATATGGTGGTGTGTCAGGCGTGAGGGTGTGGTGATGATGCAGTGGTGTTCTTTTGGTGATGCTGTGTGTGGGTCTGGATGTTTTGCGATATGCTGGCTTGCTGTGTGAGGATGTTGTGGTATGAGGATGTTGTTAGCATCACTGTAGGGTGTGGTGGTGTGACAGGGGCTGCAGGTGTGAAGATGTGGAGGTGTGAGTGTGGGGTGATGTGAGGGCTGGGTGAAGTGAAGGTGGGGTGAGGTAAGGCAAGTGTGGTTTGAAGGTTGGGTGGTGTAAGGGTGGGGTGATGAGAGCATAGTGTGGTGTGAGAATGGAGTAGCACCGGGATGGGATGAGGTAAGGATGGATGAAGTGGGAGGTGAGGCGAAGGTGGGGTGAGGTGAGGATAATGTGGTGTGAGGGTATGGTGAGATGAAGGTGGGATGAGGTATGGGTGGGTGAGGTGAGATGAATATGGGTTGAGGTAAGGGTGGGAGAGGTAAAGGTGGGGTGAGGTGAAGATAGTGTGGTGTGAGGGTGGGGTTGTGTAAGGATGGGGTGAAGTGAGGGTGAGATGAGGTGAGCGTGGGGTGAGGTGAGGGTGGGTAAGGTGAGATTAGGGTTGTGTGAGGGTGGAGTTAGGTGAATGTGGGGTGGGGTAAAAATGTGATAATGTGACAGTGAGAGATGGCGTGCGGGTGTGAAAGGATATGATGGTTTGGGTGTTTGAGTATGTGATGGTATGAGGGTGTGGTCTGTGAGGGAGTGACTTGGCATGATGGTGTGAGTGTGTGGTTTTGAGGTGGTGTGAGGATCGTACCAGGGTGTGATAGTGAGAGCGGGTGAAGTTCTGCTGATGTTATGATTTGTTCGTGGGGTGGTTTCGTGATATGAGATTCTGGTGGTGTGTTGGTATGAGAGAGATGTGTTGTGAGGATGTGGTGGTATAAACGTGTGGTGAAGATAGGGTGAGGTGGTGTGAAGGTGTGGTGGTGTGAGGGTATATGGAATGCTGGTGTTTTAACTCGATTGTGGTCATTTCCTTTGTGACGGTGTGGTGGTGTGGAGGTATAAATTTGTGGTCGTGTGAGGGTTTGGGCGTTTGAGGGTTGGTGGTGTGAGTGCGGTGGCATGAAGATGTGAAAATGTGAAAGTGCATCTGCGTGATGGTGTGGTTTTGTGATAATGAGATGTGGTGATGCGAGAATGTGATCGGTGTGAGGTTGTGTTGGTGTGAGGGTATGTTGGTGTTAGGTATGGTACCTGAAAGCATAATGGTGTGGAGGCGTGAAAGCGCAGTGATGTGATGGCGTGATGGTGTAAGGGTGTGTTGATGTTAGATTTTGATATTTGGGATGTGATGGTGTGACAGTACAATGGTGCATGGTGGAAGGGTGTGATGGTGTACTGTTGTGAGGAGGTGATGGTGCAAGGGTGTGGTGGTATGAAGCAGACGTGTTTTGATTCCATTACCCATGAAACAGATCACGATTACTATTGCTTAGGAATATTATAACTTTTATGATTAGTATTCCACCCACAGAGCAATAGAATCCATTAGGATTACGATTCCAGAGACTGATAATCGATTACGACTACAAAATACATTATCGAAATAAAACAAGTCATTATTATCCTACCAAGCAGAGGTTTCACTGGCAAAAATGTAACTATCAATATTAGTGCAAATAAGAAGTGAAAGTGTAGTACTAGTTATCAATCAGTCACTGGAGCATTTTTTTTTTCTACCGACAATTGGGGACAAAGTCCCTGGTCATTGGGGCCATATATATATATATATATATATATATATATACAAACATATATACATATACATACATACACACACACACACACTTCCATGCATATATACAAACATACTTTCATGCACACGTACATATATACATAATAATTCTTATTTTATTTATTTTTTTGTATTTTTATTTTTTAAATTTTTTCTTGCTTTTATATTTTTTAGACCTTATATTATAAAGAAAAACCTTATCTGAAGACCCTAAAACAAATCACCTAACAGACAAATCGCTAACCTATACTAAATCCTACAAAGACAAATAGCTAGACCTACACTAATGGTAAAAATACCCTGACCAAGAGAACACCATCGACTGCAGATATGTAACGCTTTTCTACATTACCTACCTGCACTCATCACCTGCTTACTGTCAGTCGAGGCACAATCTAATATAGGGGACATCAATACATGAAAGAACCAGACGAGTCAGGAACATTTCCATATACGTCAACTGTCGGCTCTAATTAGAACAACTTAAACAAGGTGGTATAAGGTATTTACATAACATGTACAAAAAGTGAAGGACCTCGCCCAACAGACCACCATCGACTGCAGGTGCCCAATACCTTTCTATATTGCACACTTACACTCATCAGCTGGTGACTGTCAGTCGAGGAACGGGGTTTAATACAGGGGACATCAATATTAGAAATAGATCAGTGAGAAGGAAGAACTATTTCAAATATGTCAACTACCTAATTAATAGTACAATATGTATATATTTACAGTCGATAAAAAACAAAACCATATAGTAAAACAGCCACATCACTCTGATTAGTCCGGTCTCTCTCAAGGAAGCCATCAATTTATCAGTCATAACAATGTCCCCATCACCCAGGATGGTGGAAAGGGTGAAGGGGACGTCTGGTGCGCCACAGTAATTTATAAGTCAAGCTCGTTAACGAATAAATAGCCGACAGCGCAGGATGATATGACTGATAGATAACACCGCATCACAGATGTCACAGAGCGGTGGGAATCGTTTTTCTATGTAAGGTTTAATGTGTGTAAGCATGGTAGCATTAAGCCGGAATCGTCCCAACACTTTTTCTTCAAGGCAACTGTTACGGTTGGCAGTGGTCCAGTCACCCAGGTACGGCTTACACGTTCGAATATTTAGTCTGGTCCACTGACCTTGCCACAGAAGATTTATTGATTTATTTCCGAGAGAGAGACTCGACCGTAGATCACGAGGAACGTCCCAAGTCTCCTCGAGCTCTACAGTCGACTTTGCAGTAAGTCAGCCTGCTCATTGCCGTAGATGCGACAATGACCATGCACCCAGATCAGCGTGAATGACTTGTTGCATGAATGCAACTTATTAACAATGCGGCCCTGGATCTCGTTCGAGTCCGTAGTGCAAGATGCGATTGCCTAAAGGGCTGATTTCGAGTCTGAAAAAATGACAAATGAGTCATGTTGAGAATTTAGAGCATAGTCTATAGTTTTGTCAATATCAAAAAGTTCGGAGGTAAACACAGATGTATGAGTCAGAAACCGATACCTGAGGGCACATTCAGTCGACCATACACTAGTACCCACACATTCATTCGATCTGGAGCCGTCAGTGCACAATTGGTGGGACCCCAAGTGACGAATGATGATGTTACGAAACAAGTGGTGGACCTCCGCCTCCGGTGCCTTGGCCTTTGGTGCTGGGAGCCATGATACATCAACAGTAAAGCCGGGTGGCTCCCAAGGCGCTATATTTTTAAACACCAACTTGTCACAGTCACTGAGGTCCACACCAAGCTCCTGAGTTAGTAAGTGGAGGAGAACGGCAAGTGGCCGACGCACCCCCTGCAGATGTTGGTATTGATGCAGGGGGGTACAGACCACATTGCAGATATTACTTTTCCTCGATGTTCTAAGTCCATAGGACCAAGCCAGGTGGTCACGGCGAATACGGAGGGGAGGCACATTCGCCTCCACTTCCATACGAGCTACACGGGTACACCGGACGGCTCCAAGACACATTCGCAAACATTTATTCTGCAACACATCCAATCCTTTCAGCGTGGCATCGGATGCCGAGCCATGCACCTGTGCACCATAGTCTAGCTTCGATCAAATAAGGGACTTATACACCATTAATAAAGATTTTCTGTCGGCACCCCATGTAGTACCCACTAGGTACTTGAGGACATTTACTTGTTTATCACAATGAGCAAGCAAACTATTAACATGAATTTTGAAGTTCAAACGACGATCAAAATGTATTCCCAAAAACTTTACAGAATTTTGAAAAGGTACCGCCCGATTATCCAAAGTCAAGCACAAATTAGGCACCTTACGATTAGTGAAGACTACAGCGGCACACTTAGGGACGGAAAACTTAAATCCCCACTGCAAGGCCCATTGGTGGACGGAGTCAAGGGCTGCTTGAATCCGCCCAGCCGAAAATTGTGCATTATGGGAAGAGTGCCATATTAAACAATCATCAGCATAGAGCGGGTACTTAAGGTGCCTTGGGATGGGAGCTGATGACAGAATATCATTGATTATAATACTAAATAAAGTGGGACTAAGCATACTTCCCTGCGGCACCCCGTTTTCCTGGATAAATATATGTGTTACGTTACAGGGCAATTTGACAGGGAAAGTTCTGTCCCTTAAGAAATTTTGAATAAAAATAGGCAAATTTCCTCTTAAACCATAAGCATAGAGCTTCATTAGTATAACGTGTCGCCATGTCATGTCATAGGCTTTATGGTTGTCCAAGAACACCCCTATCATGAATTCTTTATTGGCAAATGCCTCTGCAATACAATGCTCCAAATTCATTAAATGATTTAGTGAACTTCTGTATTTACTGAAGCCACATTGTTGATCATTTAACAAATTCTTCGACTCTAAAACAAAAAGAAGCCAATTGTTTACCATTCGTTCCATGACCTTACATAGACAAGAAGTCAGCATAATAAGACGAAATGAAGTGGGATTCATAAGACGACCAGCCTCTTTGGGTATCGGTATGACGTGCGTAAAGTGCCATGAGTTTGGGAACGTTCGAGACGCCCAAATCTCACTATACAATGCTAACATCTTAATCAGGTTGTCTCGATTAAGACGCTGGATCATACCGTACGTGATGGTGTCTGGTCCAGGGCTGGTGTCTTTACAGGATTTAAGGGCAAGGAGCAGTTCATTTAGCGTAAACTCTTGGTTGTACGGGGATTCTATGTCTTCTGTGGCAAAATCTGTTATCTGTAGCTCAGCCGTGCGTTTATGGTGTTGAAAACGCGGATCATAATTGGCTGAGCTACTTACATGAGAAAACCTCGTGGCGAGGATGTTAGCAACGTCCATGGGATCATCATAGATGGTGTTGTTCACCTGCAGGGTGGTAACAGGGAAGTATGGGCCTTTATTATTTAATATTCTTATAGTGGACCAGACTTTACTTAATGGTGTAGTACGAGTCACCGTGGACACAAAGGACCGCCAGGAGTCACGTTTGGCCCTTATTATTCTCCTTGCCTCAGCCCGTGCCTGTTTGTATGCAATAAAATTTTCCTTAGTGGGCTGACTATCAAAAATCCTGTATCTCCTATTGCGTTTCCTTAATGCTTGTCGGCAATCCGGTGTCCACCAATGTGCTCTATGCTTCGCATGAACTGTAGAAGTCTTGGGAATAGTAGCTTCAGCTGCGTGTAATATGGATTGGGTTAGATTTTCGACCTTAACATCTATGATCTCCCCAGATATATCTAAATTGGCGATCCTTGAGAAGGATCCCCAAGCTGCTTTCTTATAGTTAAATTTTGGAGGTGGAGGGTCCGAAACAATGTCGCGTGTATAAGAAAAACAGATGGGTAAATGATCACTTCCCAAGGAGTCGTCATAAAGGTCGCATGAGAAAATCTTGATGAATGCCAGGGGAGGCCAAAGATGAGTCAATGGCCGAAAAGTTACCAGTACGATCATCTATACGAGTCACTCTACCATCGTTCAGAAGACGGAGGTTGGACTGTAGTATTAGGTCGGCTACTTGCTCCCCATGACCATCGATCCTCAAGCTACCCCATTTATAGTGATGGGCATTAAAGTCGCCCAACACTAACTTATTTCCAGGAAGATCTTCAAATAGTGAATAAGCATCACTATCAATGAGGCCATGTGAAGGACAGTACAGAGAACAAATAGACAGATACGTGTTATTAAATTTTACTCTGCACGCGACAGCTTCCGGAGTAGAATTTAGAATCACTTCCGTTTGTAGGTGTGATTGTGTGTGTATATGGCAACTCCTTGACCTTCATATCTTCTATACAAATAGTAGTGTTTGAACTGTGGAGGATCAGGATGATCCTCCAGGCACGTCTCCTGTAAACAAACAACGTCTGGCCTGTGTATAGAAAACAAGATTGCTAAATTTTGTAACTTATTCCCAACACCTCTACAATTTCACTGTAATACGTTGAAAGCAATGGTTTAAGATTTACGTGGGTGGCCAGTGCTCTTAGTTTTTTTATGCCGCCCGCCAACAGGGGAGTGGCTACAGGGGGACCTTTCCCAGTGCTTGTTCATGGAGACCTCCATATTTTCGTCAATAAAGAGGCTCCCAGACTCCACCGAGAAAGAGCTATTCGTTCTCTCCCTCGCTGGACCAGGAGCGGGAGGGACATGAGGATGTGCCGGCTTGGTGAGGGTGGTCAGATTAATCTTATCAAACTTGTCGGACTTCGATTTTGGCAGCACCGACCGCGAAGGAGCAGCGGCAGCCTGAGAGTAGGAAGTAGCGACAGGGATATCTGTAAGAGAGTTGGAACGTACAGGGGATCTAGACTGAGAGGTAGGGCGAGTGGCATGAGAAGCAAAGGTAAGGTCAGTCTGTGTCTCCATGGTGCACATCAAGGGACGGGACACAACCGCCGATGCATAGGAGATATTAGGCTTGGGAGATCCATGCAACTCCTTCACCTTCTTCATAGCATTGTAGAAGGAAATGCCCTCTGTCGCTTTCACGATGCAGACTTTCTTCTCCTCCTTCCACTTGGGACAAGCCCTCGAGGAAGTGGAGTGAGCATCCTTGCAGTGAAAGCAGAGCTCAGTCATGGATGTACAGTTGTCAGCAGAGTGACCTACAGCCGCGCACTTGCCAAACACGAAGTTGGAAGCCCAACAAGTCTTTTCGTGGTGTCCATAGAGTTGACATTTTGAGCAACAAAGGGGATTGGGAATGTACTGTCTGACATTGACAATTTCATATCCTACTTTCACATTGGTTGGTAGAGATATTTTTCCAAAAGTCAAGACTACTGTGGCTGTCTTCATCCTTATGCCTTCCTGAAAACGAGTGATAAAGCGGGCATCAATGACATCTTGCTGAGCAAGTTCCCGTATGATCTCTTCCTCACTCATCACCATGAGATCCCTGCAAGTGATGATGTGGAAAGGAATTACATACCCTCCTCCTGTACACTTGGAGGTCGCTTCATGCAGACTCCAGATTCGTCACTGCTCCCATTCCATAACATAATTTATATGAAAGTAGCTAAACTTACTTTCATAAAGTGCTAAATATTCGGTAACTGTGAATAAAACAGATTTTGCTTCCTTATCTTCAAAGGGACTTTTATGCATGGTTGTGGAGAGTGTAGACGTGCTATTCATCTGCTCTCTCCTCTAGCTTTCTAGGGTTGCCTCACCTGCATTAGTTTTGTACATAGCATGAATAAAAGTTAGGTTAGCTAGTCCTAATTTTCCTCCCAGCCCTTTAGAGATATAGTAAGTGACTATATCTGTTTCCTGAGATTGCCTTTGCTTACTTGCCTCTGGAGTGTACCCCCCACTGATCGCTCTGGGGTGTGAGTTACATACAGTCGCGTCCTCCCGAGAGTGGTTTGAGAGGGTAATCTCAGACTAGGTGTCTTCCCCAGGCACTTTATCCCTTGCTTGTTAATCTCCTTCCCACTTCCCCCTCACGGGAGAAGTGCTTACTATGGCAGACGCCCCTGCTGCCTCCCCCCCCCCTTCAGGGGGGGAGGTGGTCCTGCAGACAATAGTTTTGACGTGATTGACCACCCCCAGGCTGACGGACGCCAGACTCGATCCCCACTTGACTTTCCAGTAGGGAATGCAACCTACGTGACAATTCTTGCTCTCGGTTCCACTCCCCTGTCCAGTCTCAGTCCCTCCCTTATCAAGAAGGTGATTGACAATTGTGAGGGAGAAGTGGAACAAGTAAAAAAACTTGCTAACGGAGATCTCCAGGTCAAAACTGTTAACTCATCACAGGTGAAAGATTTGCTGAAACTGCGTAAATTCCACAGATACGATGTCGAACCGAAAATCCCAGTCTCCATGAATCCTTGCAAGGGTGTTGTCACTTGCAGGGATCTCATGGTGATGGACGAGGACGAAATCGTAAGTGAATTGGCGCAGCAAGATGTAATTAATGCTAAATCCATTACTCGTTACTCAGAAGGCACAAGGACGAAGACAGCAACTATTATCTTGACATTTGGCAAAGTTTCTCTTCCTAGTTATGTCAAAGTTGGTTACGAAATCATTCACGTTTGGCCGTACATCCTTAACCCCTCTGTTTTGCTTGAAATGCCAGCTGTATAGGCATAGTAACAAGACTTGTTGGGCTTCCCAGCCAGTATGCAGCAAATGTGCAAGCCAGGGTCATGATGCGAAATGTCCTCACTCCACTTCCTCTAGGGATTGTCCCAAGTGGAAGAAGAAGGAGGTCTGCACGGTGAAGGCAACTGAGGGTATGTCCTTCCACGAAGCTAGGAAAAAGGTGAAGGAGTTGCATGCAACTCCCACGCCGAATAGGTCCTATGCTTCGGCGGTAATGTCCCGTCCTGTGATGTGCTCTGTCGAGACACAAACTGACCTTGTCCTTCTCCCTCCTGCCACTCACAGTACCTCTCCATCTCAGCCCCTTGTCCGCTCCAGCTCTCTCACTGACATCCCTAAAGCTTCAACATATTCTCAGGCTGCTGCTACCTCTCCGTCAGTACTGCCTAAACCAAAGTCAGACAAGTCTAGTAAAAGTAACATGACAATCCTCACAAAACAGTCCCGTCCTCATGTCCTTCCTGCTCCTGGTCCAGCGATGGAGAGAAAGGGTAACTCTTCCTCGGTGGAATCAGGAAACTTAGTTCTTGATGAAAATATGGAGGTTTCCATCAGCAAGCACTGGGATAGGTTCCCCCGTAGTCGCTCGCCTGTTGGCGGGCGGCATAAAAAGACAAAGCACACCGGCCCCTAACGTGTCTTAAACCATCGCATTCACTTTATTACAATGGAACTGTAGGGGTCTTCGAAATAAACTATATAATATAGCAATCTTGCTTTCAATACACAGGCCAGACGTAGTTTGTTTACAGGAGACATGCCTGGAGGATCATCCTGATCCTCCACAGTTCAAACACTACCACTCGTATAGAAGTTATGAAGGTCACGGAGTTGCCATATACACACACAAATCACATCCACAAACGGAAGTGATTCTAAATTCTACACTGGAAGCGGTTGCGTGCAGAGTAAAATTTAATAACACGTATCTGTCTATTTGCTCTCTGTACTGTCCTTCACATGGCCTTATTGATAGTGATGCTTTAAATTCACTATTTGAACATCTGCCTGGAAATAAATTAGTGTTGGGCGACTTTAATGCCCATCACTAACAATGGGGTAGCTTTTTTTTTTTTTTTTTTTTTTTTTTTTTTTTTATGCGAGGAAGAAGGAACCAAAGGCCATGAGCTTGAGGATCGATGGTCGTGGGGAGCAAGTAGCCGACCTAATACTACAGTCCAACCTCTGTCTTCTGATCGATGGTAGAGCGACTCATGTAGATGATCGTACTGGTAACTTTTCGGCCATTGACTTATCTTTGGCCTCCCCTGGTATACATCAAGATTTTTCATGGGACCCTTATGACGACTCCTTGGGAAGTAATCATTTACCCATCTGTTTTTCTTATACACACGACACTGTTTCGGACCCTCCATCCCCAAAATATAACTATAAGAAAGCAGATTGGGGACCCTTCTCAAGGATTACCAACTTAGATATATCTGAGGAGACCATAGATGCTAAGGTCGAAAATCTAACCAATTCCATAAAACATGCAGCTGAGGCTGCTATTCCCAAGACTTCTACAGTTCATGCGATGCATAGAGCACATTGGTGGACGCCTGATTGCCGACAAGCATTAAGGAAACGCAATAGGAGATGCAGGATTTTTGATAGTCAGCCTACTGAGAAAAATTTTATTGCATACAAACAGGCACGGGCTGAGGCAAGGAGAATAATAAGAAGGGCCAAACGTGACTCCTGGCAGTCCTTTGTGTAAACTCCAATATATCTATGTAATAAAACAGCGTGCCCTGTGAGACACGAGAACCTCTGTACATAATACTTTGTGGATGCTAACTAATCTATTGTAAATTCCAATGTACAGTATCTATGTAAAAAAGCATTCCCGACTAGACACGAGTTCCTCTGTACATAATACTTTGGTGGATACTTACTCCTTTGTTGCAAACTCCAATCTATCTATGTAACAAAACTGCTTGCCCTGCGAGGCACGAGTTGCTGTGTACATAATACTTGGCCTTATGGTCTTGTTACTAGGTGTGTCGCCCCTTGGGAGTAATAAATTTATTAAAACAAAGCTGCAAGGTGAAACGGCAAGCAGTCATCGCCTGACTGAATATGATTCATATTTCGTCTCTCGGACGCAGCAGTTCTCGTGAATGGATCTTAATGTTTCGGAATGTCCTGGAATCATTTAAACAATCATCCCATCGGCAGCAAATATGAAGCTTCAGGAAATTAAGGCTAGCCAATCACGAATATGCAGCTGTAGTAGAACTCTCATAATGTTTCACGTGTTACACTTAACTTTTGGACAAAATCGCGACACGACTTTTGTCTTTCATTGTATAGCTTAGAAGGTCGTTGATGAATAGAATGAAGAGAGCTGGTGATAGGACAAAGCCCTGAGGAGCACCGTTACTGATAACTCTAGAAGTAAGGTGGCCGTCTACAACAGCAGCTAGAGAACGAGCAGAGAGGAAGCTAGAGATGAAGGCACAGACAAGGTTAGAAATCGTAAGAGGGCATTTTGAAAATTAAAGATTTATGACATACACGATCAAAAGCCTTTGAGATGTCAAATTCAGTGGCAATGCTTTCGTCAATGTCCCGAAAGGAGGATGACCAGGAGTCTGAAAGGTTTGTGAGAAATTCGCCACTGCAGGGTCCCTGATGGAACCCATACTGATGATCTGAAAGAAGGTTATGATAGGAAAGATGCTTTAATTTTTTTTTTTTTTTTTTTTTGTTAATAGCAGATTCAAAAACATTTTAAAAAATAGGAAATAAAAGCAATTGGGCTATAGTTAGAGCACTGGGAATGATAACCTTTCTTTGAGACAGACTGAATGAGAGCAAACATCCAGTAAGAAGGAGAGGTACAAGTTGATTGACATAGACAAAAGAATCGTCTAAGGCGGAATTGGAGGAAAAAGCCTGAGCGAAGAGTTTTGCTTTATCGGTAGAAGAAACAGCTACAGAGCCCAGATAAGGTAAAGTTGTTAGAAATGTGTTTGGCAAAGTGCCAGAAGGAGCAAGAAGACTTTGATTTAAAGAGTTCAGAGCATTTAGTACGAATGAAATTATATTTGGCAGAGTGAAGAACAGACTTAGCACAATTCCGAACAGAAATACAAGAGATGAGATTCAGGGGTGAGTTGACTCTGCTACCTTCTGTAGGCTCTCTCCATGCTGTGGGCAGCGTTAGAACAAGCGCGATTAATCCATGTTTTATTTTTTTTTCATTAATCATAGGGCATACTTCCATGCCCGAGAGAATAATGTCCATAATGTTCAAGCTACATTCAGATTGCTCTCAGCCAAGGAAACAATAATCTTTCCAGGGAAAATCATAGAAATACCTCCTGAGGGCCTCCCAATCAGCAGCTTCAGAGTTCCATAGATACCGCTTCTTGGGAGGGTCCATAGGCATTACTGGAACAATAGGACAAGTTGAGGCGATAACGTTATGATCAGAAGAGCAGAACGGAGAGAAAAAATAAATAGCATAAGCAGAAGCGTTAGTTTTAAGGAAGAGGTCAGGTATGTTGGAACTCTCTCCAATGCAGTCAGTGATATG
>NC_137000.1:16487849-16660349 GCF_032717465.1 Coenobita brevimanus | reverse complement strand
TTGGAGCACCAAGACGTAATTGAGGCTAGATTTATTACTCGTTACTCAGAAGCCATAAGGACGAAGACGGCAACCATTGTCTCGACATTTGCCAAAGTGTCTCTTCCCAGTTCTGTCAAAGTTGGATACGAAATTGTTCATGTTCGGCCTTACATCCCTAACCCTATGCGTTGCATGAAATGCCAGCTGTATGGGCAAGGTGCAAAGACTTGTCGGGCTTCCCAGCCAGTGTGCAGCAAATGTGCAAGCCAGGGTCATGATTCGAACCATTGTACATATGAGACGGTATGTTGCTTTCACTGCAAGGGCACCCACTCCACTTCCTCGAGGGACTGTCCCAAGTGGAAGGAAGAGAAGGAGGTCTGCACGGTGAAGACAACTGAGGGCATTTCCTATTACGAAGCTAGGAAAAAGGTGAAGGAGTTGCATGCAAAACCCACGCCGAATAGGTCTTATGCTTAGGCAGTAATGTCCCGTCCTGTGATGTGCTCTGTAGAGACGCGTACTGATCTTGTCCTTCTTCCTCCTGCCACTCACAGTACCTCTCCATCTCGGTCTCCCGTCCGCTCCAACTCTCTCACTGACATCCCTAAGGTTTCAACCTATTCTCAGGCTGCTGCTGCCTCTCCATCAGTATGGCCTAAAGCGAAGTTTGACAAGTCTAGTAAAAGTAACATGACCACCCTCACAAAACAGTCTCGTCCTCATATTCTTCCAGTTCCCACTCCAGCGAGGGAGAGGAAGGTTAGCTCTTCCTCGGGGGAGTCAGGGAACCTAGTAATTGATGACAATATGGAGGTTTCCGTCACCAAGCACCGAGATAGGTCCCCCAGTAGTCTCTCGCCTGCCGGCGGATGACAGAAAAAGACAAAGCACACTGGCCCCCAATGAAAATCTTAAACCGCCGCATTCACTCTATTACAGTGGAAGTGTAGAGGTGACGGGAATAAGTTACCAAATATAGCAATCTTGCTTTCATTACACAGGCCAGACGTTGTTTGTTTACATGAGATGCGCCAGGAGGATCATCCTAATCCTCCACAGTTCAAAAACTACCACTCATATAGAAGATATAAAGGTCACGGAGTTGCCATTTACACACACAAATCACACCCACAAACGGGAGTGATTCTAAATTCTACTCTGGAAGCTGTCGCGTGCAGAGTAAAATTTAATAACACATATCTGTCTATTTGCTCTCTGTACTATCCTCCACTTGGCCCCATTGATAATGATGCTTTAAATTCACTTTTCGAATATCTTCCTGACAATAAGTTAGTGTTGGGCGATTTTAACACCCATCGCTATCAACGGGGTAGCATGAGGATTGATGGTCGTGGGGAGCAAGTAGACGACCTAATACTACAGTCCAACCTCTGTCTTCTGATCGATGGTAGAGCAACTTGTGTAGATGATCGTACTAGTAACTTTTCGGCCATTGACTTATCTTTGGCCTCCCCTGGTATACATCAAGATTTCTCATGGGACCCTTATGACGACTCCTTGGGAAGTGATCATTTACCCATCTGTTATTCTTATACACGCGACATCATTTCAGACCCTCCACCTCCAAAATTTAACTATAAGAAAGCAGATTGGGGATCCTTCTCAAGGATCGCCAATTTAGATATATCTGGGGAGACCATAAATGTTAAGGTCGAAAATTTAACCCAATCCATATTACATGCAGCTGAGGCTGCTATTCCCAAGACTTCTACAGTTCATATGAAGCATAGAGCACATTGGTGGACGCCGAAATGCAGACATACATTAAGAAAACGCAATAGGAGATATAGAAATTTTGATAGTCAACCCACTGAGGAAAATTTTATTGCATACAAACAGGCTCGGGCTGAGGCAAGGAGAATAATAAGAAGGGCCAAACGTGACTCCTGGAGGTCCTTTGTGTCCATGGTGACTCGTACTACACCATTACGTAAAGTCTGGTCAACTATAAGAATATTATATAATAAAGGCCCATACTTCCCTGTGACCACCCTGCAGGTGAATAACACCATCTATGACGAGCCCGTGGACGTTGCTAACATCCTTGCCACGAGGTTTTCTCATGTAAGTAGCTCAGCCAATTATGATCCGCGTTTTCAACATCATAAACGCACGGCTGAGATACAGATTATTGACTTTGCCACAGAAGACATAGACTCCCCATACAACAAAGAGTTTACACTAGATGAACTGCTCCTTGCCCTTAAATCCTGTAAAGACACCAGCCCTGGACCAGACACCATCACGTACGGTATGATCCAGCATCTTAATCAGGACAACCTGATTAAGATGTTAGCATTGTACAATGAGATATGGGCATCTCGAACGTTCCCAAACTCATGGCACTTTGTGCACGTCGTAGTGATACCCAAAGAGGCTGGTCGTCTTATGAATCCCACTTCATTTCGTCCTATTGTGGTGACTTCTTGTCTATGTAAGGTCATGGAACGAATGGTAAACAATAGGCTTCTTTTTGTTTTAGAGTCGAAGAATTTGTTAAATGATCAACAATGTGGCTTCTGTAAATACAGAAGTTCACTAGATCATTTAATGAATTTGGAGCATTGTATTGCAGAGGCATTTCCCAATAAAGAATTCATGATAGGGGTGTTCTTGGACAACCATAAAGCCTATGACATGACATGGCGACACGGTATACTAATGAAACTCTATGCTTATGGTTTAAGAGGAAATTTGCCTATTTTTATTTCAAATTTCTTAGGGGACAAGACTTTCTCTGTCAAATTGCCCCGTAACGTAACATCGTATGTATTTATTCAGGAAAACGGAGTGCCACAGGGAAGTGTGCTTAGTCCTACTTTACTTAGTATTATGATGAATGATATTCTGTCATCAGCTCCCATCCCCAGGAATCTTAAATACTCGCTGTATGCTGACGATTGTGCAATATGGCACTCCTCCCATAATGCACAATTTTCGGCTGGGCGGATTCAAGCAGCCCTTGACTCCGTCCACCAATGGGCCTTGCAGTGGGGATGTAAGTTTTCCATCCCTAAGTGTGCTGCTGTAGTTTTTACAACTCGTAACATCCCCTATTTGCGTTTATTTTTGGATAATCAAGCGGTACCTTTTCAAAATTCTGTAAAGTTCTTGGGCCTCCACTTTGATTGCAGAATGAATTTTAAACTTCATGTTAATACTTTGCTTGCTCATTGTGATAAACCGTTTAATGTCCTTAAGTACCTAGCGGGTACTACATGGGGAGCCGAAAGAAAATCTTTATTAATGACGTATAAGTCCCTTATTTGATCGAAGCTAGACTATGGCGCACAGGTGAATGGCTCGGCATCCGATGCCACGCTGAAAAGATTAGATGTGCTACAGAATATATGTTTGCAAATGTGCCTTAGAGCCGTCCGGTGTACCCGTGTAGCTTGTATAGAAGTGGAGGCGAATGTGCCTCCCCTCCGTATTCGCCGTGACCACCTGGCCTTTTCGTACGGCGTATGAACATATAGGAAAAGTAATATCGGCAATGTGGCCTGTACCCTCCTGGGTCAATACCACCATCGCATGTGGAGGGGGTGCGTCGGCCGCTTGCCGTTTGCCTCCACTTACTGACTCAGGAGCCTGGTGTGGACCCCAGTGACTGTGACAAGTTGGTGCTTAAAAATATAGCGCCTTGGGACCAACCCGGCTTTACTGTTGATGTTACATGGCTCCCAGCACCAAAGGCCAAGGCGCTGGAGGCGGAGGTCCACCACTTGTTTCGTAACATCATCATTCGTCACTTGAGGTCCCACCACTTGTTCACCGACGGCTCCAAGTCGAGTGAATGTGTGGGTGCAAGTGTGTGGTCGACTGAATGTGCCCTCAGGTATCGGCTGCCGACTCATACGTCTGTGTTTACCTTCGAACTTTTTGCTATTGACAAAGGCATAGACTATGCTCTCAATTCTAGGCATGATTCATTTGTCATTTTCAGACTTGAAATCAGCCCTTCAGGCAATTGCATCTTGCACTACGGACTAGCACGAGATCCAGGCCCGCATTGTTAATAAGCTGCATTCATGCAACAAGTCATTCACGCTGATCTGGGTGCCTGGTCATTGTCGTATCTACGGCAATGAGCAGGCTGACTTACTTGCAAAGTCGGCTGTAGAACTCGGGGAGACTTGGGACGTTCCTCATGATCTGCAGTCGAGTCTCTCTCTCGGGAAGAAATCAATAAATCTTCTGTGGCAAGGTCAGTGGACCAGACTTAATATTATAACATGTAAGCCGCACTTGGGCAACTGGGCCACTGCCAACCGTCCCAGTCGCCTGGAAGAAAAAGTGTTGGCGCGATTACGGCTCAATGCCACAATGTAACGCACATGAAACCATATATGGAAAGACGATTCCCACCACATTGTGACATCTGTAATGCGGTGTTATCTATCAGTCATATCTTCATGCACTGTCGGCGATTTATTCGTGAACATGCTTCACTTATAAATCACTGCGGAACAGTAGACGTCCCCTTCACCTTTTCCACCATCCTGGGTGATGGGGACATTGTTATGACTGATAAATTGATGGCTTTCTTGAGAGAGACCGGACTGATCAGAGTGATGTGACTTTTTTACTGTGTGGTTATGGTTTTTATCAACTGTAAATATGTATATATTGTATTATTAATTAGGGTTGACAGTTGACGTATTTGACGTAGTTCCTCGTCCCACTGACCTATTTCTAATATTGATGTCCCCTACATTAAACCCCGTCCCTCGACTAACAGTCACCGGCTGATGAGTGCAAGTGTGCAATATAGAAAGATATTGGGCACTTGCAGTCAATGGTGGTCTGTTGGGGGAGGTTCTTCACTTTTTGTACATATTATGTAAATACATTATACCAACTTGCTTAAGTTATTCTCATTAGGGCCGACAGCTGACGTATATGGAAATGTTTTTGACTCGTCTGGTTCCCTTTCATATATTGATGTCCCCTGTATTAGGTTGTGCCTCGACTGACAGTCACCAGGTGATGAGTGCAGGTATGTAATGTAGAGAGGCATTTCATATCTGCAGTCGATGGTGCTCTCTTGGTCGAGGCTTTTTTACCATTAGTGTAGGTCTAGTTATTTGTCTCTTAGGATATAGTATAGGTTAGTGATTTGTTTGTTAGGTGATTAGTTTTAGGGTCTTTAGATTAGGCATTTTTGTTTTTAAGTAATAAAAGGTTAACAATATAAAAAAAATAAAAAATAAAATAATAATAAAAGTACAAAAAAAAATAATAGTAAAATAAAAATTATTATACAGTATGTACGTGTGCATGAAAGTGTGTATGTTCATATGCATGGTTGTGTGTATGAATGTATGTATGTATATATGTATATATATATATATATATATATATATATATATATATATATATATATATATATATATATATATATTTTTGTATATATGTATCAATGTATATACATATATATATTTTTGCCTTAATGACCGGGGGCTCCGGCCCCAATGGTCGATAGGCAAAAAAAAAAAAAAAAAAAAAGATGAATGGTCGTGAAGAGAGTAGATGTATGTGCGTATGCTCTCTTCTCTAGATTTCTATGGCTGCCTCACTGGCAATAGTTCTTTTTTTTTTTTTTCACCCTTCTGATGGTGACTAGGTTAGTTAGTTACTCATATTCCTCCCCTCCCTCTAGCTAGGTACAGTAGGTGTCTGTACCGTTATACTGAGTTTACCTTTGCTTACTCGCCCACGGAGGGTACCCCCCACTGATTGCTCTGGGGCGTGAATCGACACAGTCGGGTCTCCCTGGAGTGGTTTAAGAGGGCAACCTCAGACTTAGATGTGTGGTCCCCAGTTGTTTGTCCCTTGACCGTCTTTCCTCCTTCTTCCCACTTCCCCCGTTAGGGGGGGGGGTTACTATGGC
Organism: Coenobita brevimanus; assembly: GCF_032717465.1. NCBI lineage: Eukaryota > Metazoa > Arthropoda > Malacostraca > Decapoda > Coenobitidae > Coenobita > Coenobita brevimanus. The sequence continues at coordinate 16,654,450 of NC_137000.1, read as the reverse complement.
GGATGCCGCTGCTGCCTCCTCCCCCTTCAGGGGGGAAGGTAGTCCTGACAACACCCAGACTGATAGATGGACTGACCGGCACCAGACACACACTCTCCTGAACATACCTGTAAATAATGCTCAATATGTGACCCTACATGCTCGAGGTTCTACTCCCTTGAGCAGACTCAATCCTTTCCTTATCAAGAAAGTGATTGATTACTGTGCTGGGGAGGTGGAACAAGTTAAAAAACTTGGTAATAGAGACCTTCTCAAAAAAAAACGTTAATTTATCCCAGGTAAAAGACTTAATGAAACTGCATAAATTCCATGAATATGATGTCGAGCCAAAGATCCTGCACCCCATGAATTCCTGCAAAGGTGTTATCACCTGCAGGGATCTCATGGTTATGGAAGAGGACGAGATCATAAGGGAACTTGTACAGCAGGACGTAATCGGTGCCCAGTTTATCACTAGATATTCCGACGACGTGAGGAAGAGGACTGCTGCTATTGTCTTGACTTTTGGGAAAGTTTCATTACCAGATCATGTCAAAGTTGGTTACGAAATCGTTAACGTAAGGCCTTATATCCCCAATCCACTTCGTTGCTTAAGGTGTCAATTGTATGGGCACAGTGATAAGACTTGTCGAGCTTCCCAATCAGTGTGTGGCAAATGTGGAACACAGGGACATGATGCTGAACGCTGCACGTCGGAGACAGTAAGTTGTTTTCACTGCAAGGGCGCACACTCCACATCCTCCAGGGATTGTCCCAAGTGGAAGGAGGAGAAGGAGGTCTGCGTAGTGAAAGCAACTGAGTGCATTTCCTACTATGAAGCTAGGAAAAAGATGAGGGAGTTGCATGCAACTTTCATGCTGAATAGGTCCTATGCTTCGGCGGTAATGTTCCGTCCCGTGATGTGCACCGTGGAAACGCAGACTGACCCTGAACCTGCTCCTCTTGCCTCACACTCTACCTCTCCATCTGAGCCTTCTGTCCAAGCCACCTCTCAAACTGACACCCCTGTTGCACCTTCCTACTCTCAGACTGCTGCTGCCTCTCAGTCAGTCAAGCCTAAACTGAAGCCTGACAACTCTAATAAGAATAATATGACCACCCTCACCAAGTCACGACCTCATGTTCCTCTTGCTCCTGGTCCAGCGAGGGAGAGAAAAGGGAGCTCTTCCTCGGTGGAATTTGGGACTATAGTCATTGATGCAAACATGCAGGTTTCCATCACCAAGCACCAGTATAGGTCCTCCGGTAGTCGCTCGCCTGCTGGAGGGCGGCAAAAAAAGCCTAAGCACACTGGCCTCCAACATAAATCTTCAACCGTCACATTCACTGTGTTACAGTGGAATTGTAGGGGTCTTAGTAATAATTTACACAATATAGCAATCTTGCTTTCTGTACACAGGCCAGACATTGTTTGCTTACAGGAGACGCGCCTGGAGGATCACCCTGATCCTCCACAGTTCAAACACTATCACTTGTATAGAAGATATGAAGGTCACGGAGTCGCAATTTACACACAAATCACACCCACAAACGAAAGTGATTCTAAAATCTACTCTGGAAGCTGTCACGTGCAGAGTAAAATTTAATAACGCGTATCTGTCTATTTGCTCTCTGTACTGTCCTCCACATGGCCCCATTGATAGTGATGCTTTAAATTCACTTTTCGAACATCTTCCTGACAATAAGTTAGTGTTGGGCGATTTTAACGCCCATCACTACCAATGGGGTAGTTTGAGGATCGATGGTCGTGGGGAGCAAGTAGCCGACCTAATACTACAGTCCAACCTCTGTCTTCTGAACGATGGTAGAGCGACTCGTGTAGATGATCGTACTGGTAACTTTTTGACCGTTGACTTATCTTTGGCCTCCCCTGGCATACATCAAGATTTCTCATGGGACCCTTATGACGACTCCTTGGGAAGTGATCATTTACCCATCTGTCTTTCTTATACACGCGACATCGTTTCGGAACCTCCACCTCCAAAATTTAACCATAAGAAAGCAGATTGGGGATCCTTCTCAAGGATCGCCAATTTAGATATATCTGGGGAGACCATAGATGTTAAGGTCGAAAATTTAACCCAATCCATATTACATGCAGCTGAGGCTGCTATTCCCAAGACTTCTACAGTTCATGCAATGCATAGAGCACATTAGTGGAAGCCGGATTGCCGACAAGCATTAAGGAAACGCAATAGGAGATACAGGATTTTTGATAGTCAGCCCACTGAGGAAAATTTTATTGCATACAAACAGGCACGGGCTGAGGCAAGGAGAATAATAAGAAGGGCCAAACGTGACTCCTGGCGGTCCTTTGTGTTCACGGTGACTCGTACAACACCATCAAGTAAAGTCTGGTCCACCATAAGAATATTAAATAATAAAGCCCCATACTTCCCCATCACCACCCTGCAGGTGAGTAACACAATCTATGACGAGCCCGTGGACGTTGCTAACATCCTCGCCAAGAGTTTTTCTCATGTAAGTAGCTCAGCTAATTCTGACCAGCGTTTCCAACATCGTAAGCACACAGCTGAGCTACAATTAATAGACTTTGCCACAGAAGACGTAGACTCCCCATACAACCAAGAGTTTATGCTAGATGAACTGCTCCTTGCCCTTAAATCCTGTAAAGACACCAGCCCTGGACCAGACACCATAACGTATGGTATGATCCAGCATCTTAATCAGGACAACCTGATTAAGATGTTAGCATTGTACAATGAGATTTGGGTGTCTCGAACGTTTCCAAACTCATGGCACTTTGTGCACGTCATACTGATACCTAAAGAGGCTGGTCGTCTTATGAATCCCACTTCATTTCATCCTATTGTGTTGACTTTTGTCTATGTAGGGTCATGGAACACATGGTTAATAATAGGCTTCTTTTTGTTTTAGAGTCGAAGAATTTGTTAAATGATCAACAATGTGGCTTCAGTAAATACAGAAGTTCACTAGATCATTTAATGAATTTGGAGCATTGTATTGCAGAGGCATTTGCCAATAAAGAATTCATGATAGGGGTGTTCTTGGACATCCATAAGGCCTATGACATGACATGGCGACACGATGTACTAATGAAGCTCTATGCTTATGGTTTAAGAGGAAATTTGCCTATTTATATTTCAAATTTCTTAAGGGACAGGAGTTTCTCTGTCATATTGCCCCGTAACGTAATATCGGATATATTTATCCAGGAAAACGGGGTGCTGCTGGGAAGTGTGCTTAGTCCTTCTTTATTTAGTATTATGATAATGATATTCTGTCATCAGCATCCATCCCGAGGAATCTTAAATACTCGCTCTATTCTGATAATTGTGGAATATGGCACTCTTCTCATAATGCACAATTTTCGGCTGGGCGAATTCAAGCTGCCCTTGACTCCGTCCACCAATAGGCCTTGCAGTGGGGATTTAAGTTTTCTGTCCCTAAGTGTGCCGCTGTAGTTTTTACGACTCAAAACGTACCTAACTTGGGCTTAACTTTGGATAATCAGGCAGTACCTTTTCAAAATTCTGTGAAGTTTTTGGTAATCCATTTTGATCGTCGGATGAACTTAAAAACTCATGTTAATAACTTGCCTGCTCGTTTTGATAAATCAGTGAATGTCCTCAAGTACCTAGCGGGTACTACATGGGGTGTCGACAGAAAATCTTTATTAATGGTGTAAAAGTCCTTTATTCGATCAAAGCTAGACTATGGCGCACAGGTGTATGGATTGGCATCTGATGCCATGCTGAAAGGATTGGATGTGTTGCAGAATAAATGTTTGCGAATGTGTCTTGGAGCCGTCCGGTGTACCTGTGTAGCTTGTATGGAAGTGGAGGCGAATGTCCCTCCCCTCCGTATTCGTCGGCTTGGTCCTATGGCCTCAGAACATCGAGGAAAAGTCATATCGGCATTGTGGCCTATACCCCCCTACGTTAATACCACCACCTTTTGCAGGGGGTGCGTCGGCCACTTGCCGTTTGCCTCCACTTACTGACTCAGGAGCTTGGTGTGGACCTCAGTGACTGTGACAGTTTAGTGCTAAAAAATATAGCGCCTTGGGACCCACCCGGCTTTGCTGTGGATGTATCATGGCTCCCAGCACCAAAGGCCAAGGCGCCTGAGGCGGAGGTCCACCACTTGTTTCGTAACATCATTGTGCGTCACTTGGGGTCCCACCAATTGTACACCAACGGTTCCAAGTCGAGTGAATGTGTGGGTGCAAGTGTATGGTCGACATAATGTGCCCCCAGGTATCGGTTGCCGACTCATACATCTGTGTTTACCTCCGAACTCTTTGCTGTTGACAAAGCCATAGACTATGCTCTCAATTCTAGGCATGACTCATCTGTCATATTTTCAGATTTAAAATCAGCCCTTCAGGCAATTGCATCTTGTACTACGGACTCTAACGAGATCCAGGGCCGCATCGTTAATAAGTTGCATTCATGCAACAAGTCATTCACGCTGATCTGGGTGCCTGGTCATTGTCGCATCTACGGCAATGAGCAGGCTGACATACTTGCAAAGTCGGCTGTAGAGCTCGAGGAGACTTGGGACGTTCCTCGTGATCTACGGTCGAGTTTCTCTCTCAGAAAGAAATCAATAAATCTTCTGTGGCAAGGCCAGTGGACCAGACTAAATATTCGAACGTGTAAGCCGTACCTGGGAGACTGGGACTCTGCCAACCGTCCCAGTCGACTGGAAGAAAAAGTGTTGGCTCGTTTGCGGCTCAATGCCACCTTCATAACACACATGAATCCTTATATGGAAAAACGATTCCCACCGCTCTGTGACATCTGTGATGCGGTGTTATCTATCAGTCATATCATCCTGCGCTGTCGGCTATTTATTCGTGAAAGCGCTCCACTTGTAAATTACTGCGTCGCAGTAGATGTCCCCTTCACCCTTTCCACCATCTTGGGTGATGGGGACATTGTTATGACTGATAAATTGATGGCTTTCTTGAAAGAGACCGGACTAATCAGAGTGATGTGACTTTTTTACTATATGGTTATGGTTTTTATGGACTGTAAATATGTATATATTGTACTATTAATTAGGGTTGACAGTTGACATATTTGAAATATTTCCTCCTCCTACTGATCTGTTTCTAATATAGATGTCCCCTATATTGAGCCCTGTTCCTCGACTGACAGTCACCAGCTGATGAGTGCAAGTGTGCAATATAGAAAGGTATTGGGCACTTGCAGTCGATGGTGGTCTGTTGACCGAGGTACTTCACTTTTTTGCAAATGTTACGCAAATACCTTATACCACCTTGTTTAAGTTGTTCTAAATAGGGCCGATAGCTGACGTATATGGAAATGTTCCTGACTCGTCTGGTTCCCTTTCATATATTGATGTCCCCTATATTAGGTTGTGCCTCGACTGACAGTCACCAGGTGATGAGTGCAGGTATGTTATGTAGAAAGGCATTACATATCTGCAATCGAAGGTGTTCTGCTAGTCGAGGTATTTTTACCATTAGTGTAGGTCTAGCTATTTGTCTCTGTAGGATATAGTATAGGTTAGCGATTTGTCTGTTAGGTGATTAGTTTTAGGGTCTTTATATCAGTTTTTCTTTATAATATAAGGTATAAAAATATAAAACCAAGAAAAAATTTAAAAAATAAAAATAAAAAAAATAAATAAAATAAAAATTATATATATATATATATATATATATATATATATATATATATGTACGTGTGCATGAAAGTGTGTCTGTATGTATGCATGGAAGTGTGTTTGTGTGTGTGTGTGTATATATATATATATATATATATATATATATATATATATATATGGATGGAAGTGTGTGTGTGTGTATATATATATATATATATATATATACGGCCTTAAAGACCAGGGGCTTCGGCCCCAATGGTTGATAGGCCAGAAAAAAAGCAAAAAAAAAAAAAATTATTCTGCTCCTTGACATCATCGAGCTAGTACGTTTGTACATACGTACCTCGAGGATGCTTGACTGCCCAAGCAACCGACAGAAAATCAGGCTCGTCGTCATCTGCTCTCCGGAATTCCCTAACTAAGTAACCTTTACGAATTGGCCCATTCAAGGGGGGATTAGCTAGGAGATAGAAGAGGAATAGTCAGGTGAGTTAAAGTATAAGTTACGGTTCATCTAACCCTATGAGACTTGTTTGAATTTACTTAAGGACAATTTTAGGGACGAGTAAGGACCTACAAGTTGTTTACTAGGAAATACTAGAAATTTCTTACATCTTGATGCCCTGACTGAGGATACGACTTGTTTAATTTAAATATTTTTCATATTTTGGTGCCACTATCGAGTGAGGAGAGTAGATGTGTGCCGAAGCACTGAATGTGTTTAAAGTTGCTTTTGTTGGGCATAACCTACTACCATGTTCGGTTGCAGTGGATGATGTGGAAATACGTACATACCGAGTTCAGGGAAAATGGATGTTTTGGAAATTGAGTGTGGGGATAAAATATAACCCTAGAGGTTTAATAACCCAAGGGGATAGGTTGAACTTACGGACCTAATCGCTACACTCCTCAAAATTAAAATGAATAATTAGCTGAGCCGGAAAATTAGTATTTGGAAACTGAGTTGGGGATAAATACAACCCTAGAGGTTTAATAACCCAGGGGGATAAGTTTGATATAGTGGACTTAATCCCTACCCTCTTCAAAATTTAAAATAATCAGATAATTACTAAGCTGAGGTAAATTTGTGGTTGAAACTCATAGTTAATTATTAAATTAGAAATCAGTCAACATGTCTGTTTCCTTGTTGCAAAGATCTTCTAGCAGTAAAGTTGGATGGGTAACTAGAGCCATAAATGACTGCAAACAATCGTTGGACGAAATACCTCTGTCTAAGGAGAATTTAAATAGTCTCCTAAATATACTGAAAGACCGATGGAATAAGTACGAAGAAGGTTATATTACTTTAGAAGCGGCTAGAGTAATGGCTGATGATAAGGAACTCTTAGAGTCAGAAACTACGAAGTTTGAAGGTAAATTAGGAGAATACTGAACTGTAGTACAAACATTGGAGTCAAAATTAGCTGAGACTGCCGCGGAAACACAAGTTGTGGAACAGCGGAGTAGAGCTGCGTTACCACAAATAATGCTTCCGGAGTTTGATTGGGAGCAAACCTGGAAATCCTTTTGGAATCATTTCAGATATTTGGTACATAATAGATCTCCCTAAGGTCAGCAAACTCACATATCTGTTAGGACAGGTCAAAGGAACACCATATCAGCTGATAAAATAATTACCAGTAGAAGAAAATAATTATGAGGTGGCCTTGACTATCCTTAGACAAAACTACGAAGACAGGGAACAAGTTATTACTCAATTACTGAAGGCTCTGATTGAATTACCCACACCTAGACACGATTTTGATTCCTTGCAAAAGTTTAGAATTGCAATGATTTGTAACTTAAAGGCCTTAGGTATTTATGAAGATATTAAGGCATCAGATTGGGTGCTTTCAAGAATTGTGTCTTTAATGCTTCTACCAAAAACCGAGGATGCTTTGTTTGGTAGGTACCAAAATTATAATTTCTCCGGTGAAGAGATTGAAGAAGGCTTGATGCAACTCCATAAACATTTGCAAGGAACAGTAAAGTCTACTGAGATAGAACAGAAGACTGAAATAAAGAAAAAACCCACTAACCAACTGGTTGGGAAACCTAAGTCAGAGAAGACTAAGAAAGTGCCTAAAGAAGATAGGTACTTTCCTTAGCTCCTTAATGGGAAGACCACCTGATGAAGAGCTGCCTACAGACACCACTGCCTATGCGAAACACCTTCAGGAAAGGCTGGCTGAGGTACATCATCAAGTGGGAGGAGCCCTCAAGTTTTCAGGAGAGGTGATGAAATGTAAGTATGAAGCCAAGGCAAGTGAGGTGGGCTTCCAGGATGGTGATCAAGTTTGGTTATACAATCCTCAGCGAAAGAAGGGACAGTCACTGAAGCTGCAGAGCCCATGGGATGGGCCTTACACTGTGTTGGATCGCCTATCAGATGTAACGTATCGGATTCGGGGAGGCAGGAAGTCTCGCCCAAAGGTGGTACACATGAACCGTATGTGGCAGTACAATGGGCCAGGACGGTACAGCTGGGACGTCTCCAAGGAATCGTGCTCTCCCGCAACCGAGGATGTTGAGGAGGACAAAGGAGCTGAAGTGCAAGAGGATGGTGACAGTTTCTCGAGAGAAGAAGTGAATCAAGAAGAGGACCAACGCTTTCCAGGAGGAGTAGACTGTGTGGAGGGGCAACGACATCATCGGAAGTAGCACAGAAGAAGACCCGATAAGTTGAAGGATTATTTTGCTTATAGTTATATGTTTCATTAGGATTAAGGTTTATGTTTGTTCAGGATATACTGTGTTGTTTTGTCGGAACGACAAAGGACTAGGTAGGGGTTAGTGTTAAGAAGTGAGATTTGCCAGTTAGGTAGCCAAGATTTTTCTCAATGTTCTCTGATGTTTACGTAGCTAGTTCCAGTACGAGTCAGTTGTCAGTTTGCCTGCTGTTTGTGAGCGTAGTTATTTCGAAAGTTGTACATTAATTTTTGTACTCTTTTTCTTTATAATGTTTTATGTATGTGATTGCTTGTTCTATCTATCTATCTATCTATTGCCAGACGCCGTAATCCCGTACGGGGTGGCCACAAACAAATCGCCTCCACGTCGCCCAGTCCCCCGCCATTTCACTGCCCTGCTCCCAACTCGCACACCCCTTCTCTCATATACCTCTCCACTCCATCCCTCCATATCATCCTCGGCCTCCCCCTCCACCTCACTCACAGACACTGTCCTCGTCAATCTCTCACCCTCCATCCTCTTTACGTGGCCAAACCACCTCAGTGTGTTCCTCATAACGTTTCCTATAATATCTACATCCACAGCATAACGCTTCTTTATATCCTCATTTGTCAGCCTGTCTCTCCATGAGACTCCACAGGCTTCTCTTAAATAACTCAATTCCACTTCTCTCACTCTTGACTTGTGTCCTTCCAACAAGGTCCAATCTTCACTTCCATAGGCTAGAGTTGGTATCACAATACTGTCATGTGGTAACTTTTTCACATCCATGCCTATCCAGACTCCATATTATAATTACAAATCATAATAGATAGATAGATAAATAGATAGATAGAGAGACAGATAGAAGCAGGGAGTCAGACGATGAGAAGGTATTGTGTCTGCGAGAATCGAGCAATGCTAAACATGCTTACACACTCTTAACTCGAGGAATGCTTGATAGGCACACGACAGCGCCTAGTGACCATACACACACATACACACATACTCACACACAGGCTGCTAGAACTTTCCACTCACAAGGAACACACGTGACACACCCCTGCTACACCAGAATTTAGGAAAGAGAGCTCAGAAGGAGACAAGCCTTAGAACAGGCAGGTCAGAAAAAGGAAGGGCTTGGCAACTTGTGAGAGAGAGACAGAGAGATAGCTAGCGGGACTGGACTCTATACTCCGCTCCGTGTGAGAGTCTTGTTAATATTTCCAAGACAAATAAAAATAGTCCCATACTATTCTTTACCTCTCCTGTCACTACATGACAAATGGGAAGCTACTCCAAGATATAAACAGCGCTCGTCCACAAGTCAAATATATAGAAAACTCCACTACAAGTAACCACAAATAAAATACAAAGTCTTTTATGACATTTAGTCATTTTATGACATGCCCACTTCCCTGCTTCTTATCACTGCTTTCAAGGAACTAGCAACCTTTCTTCCCTGCTGTACCCTTTCATCTTTACTCATCACACTCCCCAAGTACTTAAACGTACTCACATTCTCCATTTCCTCACCATCCAGTCTCACTGTACATTCACTAACTTCACCTCTCTCAAAGACCATCACTTTACTCTTCCCTACATTCACCTTTAGATTCCGTTTCTTACACACACACTCCCAAACTCATCAACCAAGCCTTGCAGCTCCCATTCGTCTTCACTTAACAACACAGTATCATCTGCAGACAACAGTACAGGGAGTTTCCAAACACTACCCTCTCTCAGTAGGGCCACTTCAACATCCACTGCACATCTATGTACAGATTGAACAACCATGGAGACATGACACATCACTGTTTCAACCCAACCTTCAAAGAGAAAAATTCACTCAGTTCACCATCCACACGCTATACAGCCTAAGCACCTTCATACATACTCTTTACAGCATTCAGCAACTTCCCATCTACTCTATTTATTCTTAATACTTTCCACAATCCTTGTCCGTCCACCTTGTCATATGCTTTCTCCAAATCCATGAAGGCCGCATACAACTTCTTTCCCTTCTCTAGAAACTTTTCCACTAAAGGTCTAAGCATGAATATCTGATCTACACAACCTCTTCCCTTCCTAAAGCCTCCTTGTTTTTTTCCAACTAATTCCTCTGTTATTTCCCTGACTCTGTCAATAAGTATCCTACCATACACTTTTCCTATTACACTAAGGAGGCAAATGTCCCTGTGATTGCCATACACTTCTTTTTCCCCTTCTGCTTTGTACAAGGGAATAATTATACCTGACTTCCAATCCTTCGCGACTCTACCTTCCACTCAGGCCAATCTGCACATCTTCCACATCCAATCTACTACTATCTCTCCCCCATACTTCAGCATTTCACCACACACTCCATCAATTCGTGGGGCATTCCCCAATTCATTGCTTCCACAACTTCTATCCTACTGATTTCTTCGTGTCTTCTCACCTCCCTTCTTCTCCCAGCCATTCCCCAGCCACTTATACCCGCATTACTTCCACATCCCCCAGTTGCTCCAATTCATATTTACCCAATCGTTCCTCCACTTCTCTCTTATATTGTCTTTTTCTCATCCTCTTGTAACCTTTCCACTCACCTTGCAACTACTCCTTCCTCCCATCCTTTCCTTCTTCTATTTCTCCATCTAACTTGCATCATGATTCTGACCACCACCAAGTAGTGGTCAGAAAGTCCACTCCCCCAACCTCTATAAGCTATTGCATCCATTTCACGACTTTGCATCCTTTCATCCACAAACACATAATCAATCATTGCCTTCCTTTAATTCAGTTCACCACCCACCCTTCTAATCACTCGCCATGTACACCTGTGGATCATTTTGTGCCTGAAGAGGGTATTAGCTATCACCAACCCCCTCCTGGCACAAATGTCCACTAATGCACTGCCATTCTCATCTATCTCAGCAGGCACACCCCACTCATCAACTATTCCATCCACCTTCACAATCCATACTTTACCATTCATATCACAATCAAAAACACTCTCTCATTCCACATTTGTCCAGAACTCTTCTCTCACTCTGCTCACATGATCTTGCGTTGGTGCATACACGCACACAATTGCCCACATTCATACTCCAACTTTCAATCTTACCCACACAATCCTTGGGCCAACTGATCCATACTCTCTTATGTTCTTCTTCCATCTTTTGCTCACAACAATACACACTCCTTCTTTTGCCCTCTCATTCTCACCTACTCCTGCACATATACCCCATCCATACTCCCATTCTTTAACACTCTATCCTCTCCATTTAATTTCAGTTACCTCACATACATCCTCTTTCGCACCCTCAAGCACCTGGACAATCTCTTTCTCTTTCACTTCATCATTCGCACCCCTTACATGCCATGTCGATCCGTTCCATGTCCTTTTTCCGGTCCTTGGTCGTCATCGTTTGGTCAGTCCTTGTCTGAGGATTCTTGTTCATCTTTTTAGTTAGGTTTTTTCAGGGGAGTGTCACTAACCCTCCGCCAACCTTTTCAGTCGCCTCATACGACAAGCAGGGATACTGAGGGAGTATTCTTGAAGACCCCCCAACCCCCAAGGGGGATTGCTTGTTAAATTATGCAATTTAAGTTCATATGGTAAATGATTTAGAGTGGTATGTAATGTGTAATGCTAGGTGAAAAAGGCCTGACTCCTCGGTCCTAAAACACCTAACATGTAGCGGGGTCCTCTTTCGGGACCGGAGCTTAGTGCAATGAAAGAGAGGCAGGACACAAAAACTCTAGGCAATAACCTTTTACACGTATATTCCCACAGTCAGATACAGGAGACACAATACAGATATTACAACATGATAAGTGACAGAGAAATAAAACCTTACTTAGGATATAAGTATCTCACTGGATACTGACTTAACCACTACGGTTGCCAATACAGAAAGTCTAGTGAACAGGTGTACGGGCGCGTGTGATAACGCGGGAGGGGGAGTTCACATGGGGGAGGGGGGAAGGGTAAGGACTCGTGACGAGCCGGAACAGAGTTATAGTATTATTGGGAAAAGATACGTCTTTCTAATTCACTCTTAGTATCACTCGATAGGAAAAGGGGTTTAACATTTTGATTCTAGCTCTCGTTTATATTACGTTAGTTATGGGGAGGGGATGTTGTAGAGAGGGAGGGAATAGCGGGACATTGGATATTTACGATAATACAAAGGGACAGATATTACACTCACTTTCTATGGTTTTCTGACAACAAGGGACATATGTATGTTTTCACTACGGAGACTTCCTCAGGGGAAGAGTTCTTACTGTTTTTTTACGAGGGCGTCACTTATAAGTCAGAGTTCCCGACACTCACTCACTGTTCTCATCCTTACTCACTCTCCCATGATTTCACTCGCCCTGCTACTGAACATACATTTAGTCACTATATCGCTGTAACCTGTTTTCTAGGGCAACGTCACACTTAACATAATTTCCGCCACTAGTCTTAGGGCAATACCACACTTGACATATATTCACTTGTGTCGAGAGGGCGGCGGCGAGACACGCTGGCATCTATTTGGCCGGGCTAGGGGCACCGCCAGAGGAAGGCATGCCGAGAGGGCACGGGACGGCTTGCAGGGGCGTCTTCTCTCGTCTAGGGCTGCACGTGGCGCAAGGGCCCGTAGTCTCTGGGCTGGGACTAGGGGTGTGGCCCTCAGGGCTGGGGCCAAACAGGTCTAGGAGTCTCTGGCTCCTGTCTCGGCCAGAGGTGGAGGTCCGTCGCCATCTCTTGGGCGTGGAGAGGTTGCAGCCAGGAGTCCTGGGGAGGGCCCGGGGAGGCTGAGGGCTGCGGTCCCCAAAATCAAGGGACGCCGTCAGGTGGGGGCTGCTGCAACGTCTCGTACTGGGGCCCGACAGGTGAATCATCTCCAGGGCCAGGTGTAGGGACCGGAGGCCAGGGGAGGCCGTAGGGCCTCGCAGAGTCCCTGTGGTGCTGGGGAGCCGGGCATCTATCTCACGCAGGGGCGATGTCGGCACCTCTGTCTGGCCGTAGGGCCCGGCAATAGGCTGTGGCTGTGTGGGAGAGTCAGCGCACCTCTGGTGGTCTCTCCAGAGGCCGTGAGCCCGTCTCTTCTGCAGGAGGGGGGAGCGGCAATCGGCCGTCTCAAGGGCAGCGCCTCTAGAGCGGCAATTGGCCGTCTCCTTCAGCAGGAGGGGTGAACGGTAATCGGCTGTCACGGGGGCAGCACCTCTAGAGCGGCAATCAGCTGTCTCCTTTGGCAGGAGGAGTGAGCGGCAATAGGCCATCTCGGGGGCAGTGCTTCCAGAGCGACAATCGGCCGTCTCCTTCAGCAGGAGGAAGGAGCAGCAATCGGCTGTCTCAGCGGCAGCACTTCCAGAGCGGCAATCGGCTGTCTCATTTGGCAGGAGGGTTGAGCGGCAATCGGCCGTCTCCTTCGGCAGGAGGGTTGAGCTGCAATCTGCCATCTCAGGGGCAGCACCTCCATAACGGCAATCGGCCGTCTCCTTCGGCAGGAGGGTTGAGCGGCAATAGGCTGTCTCAGGGGTAGCGCTTCCAGAGTGGCAATCAGCCATCTCCTTTGGCAGGAGGGTTGAGCGGCAATTGGCCGTCTCGGCAGAAACACCTTCAGTGAGACACTTGGCCGACTGACGAAGGCGGGAGCGGCAATTGGCCATCTCCAGAGGGGTGCTGATGGAAACTGAAATATCAGTTCCACCCCAGTCTGATTTGGCAGTCCTGCTCCCCGAAGGTAATGTCCTCCGTCTGCTATGGTGCCGGTGCGACGGCTGAGTGTGATAAGGGCGCACGGCCCGGGCTGGCTTATGCCGTTGTCGTATTGGGTCCCCTAGTGTGGGTGTGGCTACTCTGCGGGGTCCGGGTAGGGGTGTCGGTGTGTTCCTGGGGGCACTACACTGTTTCTTTCTCATCATGTTTCTGGGGGCACTATGTTGTTCTTCTCTCACATTGTCTCCAGGGGCACTGACTTGCAAGCCATGCATTTCACCACTCTCCCCTTGGAAAAAGTCACGTCCCTGTGGCTGGAGGTGGTATATGTGAGTGTCGTGGGTGGCGTATGCAAGCTGGAGATGTTGGAGTAGGTTTTGCCAAGTGGTGGTGTGAAAATTTTCCTCTTGTTCGGCGTCGTAGGTGAGGAAGAGCGTGGAGTAGGTGAGGGTTGACCGGAGGAGGGTTAGCAGGTGGTATGGTCCTCTAAGCCGCCGATTCTTGCCTGTGGTCAGCGCCCATATGGCTCGTTTGATCTTCATTTTGGTCAGTGTTGTCGCTGGTGTGGTAGGGGGCTGTATGCTGGCTACTGAGGGTCTGGCCCTGGTTTTGTGCCGTGGTAATGCGGCGTTGAGTCTCTGGAGAGTGTAGGGGGAGGGGATTTGGGCTTGATGTATCATGATGGTGTGAAGTGGGGGGGAGGCAGGAGGTGTAGGGGTATGGGTGTATCGGGCGGGTGGGCGTGAGAGTTGGCCGGAGCAGGTGGTGGTGGTTCTGAGGGTGGGTGTGGGTGGGGAAGTGGGTGTGCAGGGTTGGTGTGTGTGTGTGTGTGGTGCATGGAATGCGCAAGGGCGGCTGTGAGGTGGCAGGGGTGTGGGTGGCGCGGCGTGGGGAGCGGGGTGTGGGGTGAGTGGGTAGTGGTGTCGTGGGATTGTGAGCGGTGCGGGTGGGGTTGGGGATGTGTGCAGACAGTGGGCTGGGAGTTGCGGTGGCGGTGGTGGGTGATGGCTGGGGCAGGGGTGTGGTGGGTGGACGTGGTGCGGGGGTATGGGCGGGACACGCGGCACAGGGCGTGGGAGAGGAGGTGGCGGGTGGTGGGGAGGTGGAGGGGCGGCCAGGTGTTGGTGGTGCAGGTGAGCTGTCAGGTGAGGTGTGATGCAGCGTGGCGGCGGAAGTGGTATGCCAGGACAGGGTAGTTTTGGCCAGCGCTCCAATGGTGGGCGTGGGCGAGGCGGTGGGGCTTGAGGTGGGGGGTGTGTGGGGGTGTGAGGGTGATCTGGCACTGGGGGTCGGTAGCAGTGGTGAGGTGGAAGGAGAGGTGGCTTGGAGTGTGGAGGGAGTGTGGTCTTGTGGCGTCATCCCGGTGTTTGGTGGTGGGGTGGTTTGGGCGGTAGCAGGGTTCTGTGCTAGTGGTGTGGGGTGGGCAGTGGGAGCGAAGCCAGGGGGTGGTGCGGGTGTGGGGGTGATGGCGGATGGTGTGCAGTGCTGGAACCGTGGTGGCTTGGCAGGGGCTGTGGAGTGGGGTGTGGCAGGTGGTATGTCGTCGGAGGCGAGGAAAGGTGGGGTGAGGTGTAGGGGGAGAGGGAGCCAGTGGTGATGGGGAGATGTGGCCTCGCGGTATTGTCTGAATGTTCAGGGATTTTTTTTTTTTTTTTTTTTATGTGTCCGACTTTGGGCATAGGCTTCACAGCCTGCTCTCAAGGCCCAGTAGTCCTCCTACATACCATACACCTCTCTACATGTCACCACTTCGGTGCTAACACCCACCGTCCATATTGAATACATGCAAGGGCTGTCTCATACAGGACTTGTGTATTGGTATTAGTGGGGGTACTTTTATGACATGTCGGCGGGTCATCTGGTAGATCAGTAAAGTCTGCTTTTTTTATGAAATTCAAATCCTTAAACTATTCCCTGCCCCAGCCGGGATTCGAACCTGGGTCCATCAGGACTGCAGGCCGCTTCTCTACCGATTCAGCCACCGCCTCCCCCTGGGGGGCGGTGCAGGTGGTAACAGGGGGCTGAGCTCATGAGAGAGTGATGGGTGATGGGGTGCGGGGTGTGGTGGGCAGCGAGGCATCTGGTGTGGTTATTGGGGACGAGATGGGGGACCGTGGGGATGGTGAGGTTGAAGGTGGGGTAGGGGAGGTGAGCGAGGAAAAAAAAGGTGGGTGAGGATGAGGAGGAGGGTGTGATAGGGAAGGTGAATGAGTTGACCATGTGGGCGGGGAAAGCGAGTGGTGGTGAAGTGATGGTGGTGGGTGGTGTGGGGTGGTAGGTGGAAGGCAGTAGACAGGGGGAGGTGGTTTTAGGAAGTAGGTTAGGGGAAGATGAGGGAAGGGTCCTAGGAGGCCTGTGAAGGGAGAGGTAGGTTTTGTGTTGAGGGGGTAAAGTGGTGTGTGGGGTGGGAAGGTTAGAAATAGGGGTAGGAATAGGGGAAGGTAGAACAGAAGAGATAGTGAGAGGAAAGGAAAAGGAAAGATGACGTTTCCCCCTGTCATAGACTGGGGGAGACGTGAGGTGGCCCCCACCATTACGGTGGGATGCGGGGGCAGTGGGGGGGTGTTTTTTGTGTTTTCATTTTTGTATTTTCTTCCCCTGGGGCTTAGGGGAATTTGCGTATGATGCGGAGGTTTGTAAGCGCCCTCGTGCCATTTGGCTGCGCTGGGCAGCTTCTAGCTGCTCACGGATATCGTGGATCGGGCATCCGTGGCAGCACGGAGAAAATTCCTTCGGGTTGACGGTGATGAGGTCAATGGGCAATTGATTTATTTCGCCGATGCGTTGAGGGGTGGCATGGACGGCTAGAAGGCGCCTCATTAAACTGATATCTTTATCCAGGTCTCCCGTCGGTTCGTGTATTATGAAATGTTCTTTAATAAAACCGGGGAGAATCCTGAGGAGTGTATGAAACGTGAGTTGTTCTTGGGTTTCATCATCTGCCTCCGGGTAGGCAGTGGTGACTCAGCGTCTTGCCAGAGTTAGGGTATCATCTAGATTCCCGTCAAATTTTAGACTATCCAGTTGGGATAGTGCCACCACTTTCCCTAATGATGGGGCGATGGCCTGAACAATGAACTTTGTAAAGTTCTGCCAGGTGAGCTCCGGGACGATTTTCTGTGCTATGTTCGCCGCTGCTTTGCCCAATAGTGGGAGTGTGACTGCAATTTTCTGCTGGTCATTCTCAAAGCCAATATCCAGTAAGGGTTTAATTATTGTCAGATACGTGTGTATATCGTACTGGTCAGGGTCAAACCTGGGTAATTGTATGTGCGGTTTAGTTGCCATGTTGCCAAATATTTCTCACTACCTCTCTTTTACGCCCGGGTCAAGAACCACCGCTGGCCACCAGTGTAATGCTAGGTGAAAAAGGCCTGACTCCTCGGTCCTAAAACACCTAACATGTAGCGGGGTCCTCTTTCATGACCGGAGCTTAGTGCAATGAAAGAGAGGCAGGACACAAAAACTCTAGGCAATAACCTTTTACACGTATATTCCCACAGTCAGACACAGGACAAAATACAGATATTACAACACAATAGTAACACAGAAATAAAACCTTACTTAGGATAATAGTATCTCACAGGATACTGACTTAACCACTACGGTTGCCAATACAGAAAGTCTAGTGAACAGGTGTACAGGGATCACGGGCGCGCGTGAGAGCGCGGGAGGGGGAGTTCACACGGGGGGGGGGAAGGGGAAAGACTCGTGACGAGCCGGAACAGAGTTATAGTAATATTGGGAAAAGATACGTATTTCTAATTCACTCTTAGTATCACTCGATAGGAAAAGGGTTTTGACATTTGATTCTAACTCTCGTTTATATTACGTTAGTCATGGGGAGAGGATGTTGTAGAGGGGGAGGGAATAGCAGGACACTGGATATTTATGGTAATACAAAGGGACGGATATTACTCTCACTTTCTATGGTTTTCTGACGACAAGGGACATATGTATGTTTTCACTACAGAGACTTCCTCAGGGGGAGAGTTCTTACTGTTTTCTTACGAGGGCGTCACTTATAAGTCAGAGTTCCCGAGACTCACTCACTGTTCTCATCCTTACTCACTCTCCCGTGATTTCATTCGCCCTGCTACTGAACATACATTTAGTCATTATATCGCTGTAACCTGTTTTCTAGGGCAACGTCACACTTAACATAATTTCCGTCACTGGTCTTAGGGCAATACCACACTTGACATATATTCACTTGTGTCGTGGGGGGCGGCGGGGAGACACGCCGGCGTCTATTTGGCCGGGCTAGGGGCACCGCCAGAGAAAGGAGTGCCGAGAGGGCACGGGACGGCTCGCAGGGGCGTCTTCTCTCGTCTAGGGCTGCACGTGGCGCAAGGGCCCGTAGTCTTCGGGCTGGGACTAGGGGTGTGGCGCTCAGGGCTGGAGCCAAACAGGTTTAGGAGTCTCTGGGTCCTGTCTCGGCCAGAGATGGAGGTCCGTCGCCATCTCTTGGGCGTGGAGAGGTTGCGCCCGGGAGTCCTGGGGAGGGCCCGGGGAGGCTGAGGGCTGCGGTCCCCAAAATCAAGGGGCGCCGTCAGGTGGGGGCTGTGGCTCCGTCTCATACTGGGGCCCGACAGATGAGTCTTCTCCAGGGCCAGGCGTAGGGACTGGAGGCCAGGGGAGACCGTAGGGCCTCGCGGGGTCCCTCTGGTGCTGGGGAGCCGGGCATTTATCTCATGCAGGGGCGATGTTGGTACCTCTGTCTGGCCATAAGGCCCGGCAATAGGCCGTGGCTGTGTGGGAGAGTCAGCACCCCCTCTGGTGGTCTCTCCAGAGGCCGTGAGCCCGTCTCTTCTGCAGGAGGGGGGAGCAGCAATCGGCCGTCTCAGGGGCAGCGCCTCTAGAGCGACAATTGGCCGTCTCCTTCGGCAGGAGGGGTGAGCGGCAATCGGCCATCTCAGGGGCAGCACCTCTAGAGCGGCAATCGGCCATCTCCTTCGGCAGGAGGAGTGAGCGGCAATAGGCCGTCTTGGAGGCAGTGCTTCCAGAACGGCAATCGGCCATCTCCTTCAGCAGGAGGAAGGAGCGGCAATCGGCCATCTCAGGGACAGTACCTCTGGAGCGGCAATCGGCCGTCTCCTTCGGCAGGAGGGTTGAGCGGCAATCGGCTGTCTCAGGGGCAGCACCTCCAGAGCGGCAATTGGCCATCTCCTTCGGCAGGAGGGTTGAGCGGTAATAGGCCGTCTCATGGGCGGCACTTCCAGAGCGGCAATCGGCCGTCTCCTTCGGCAGGAGGGTTGAGCGGCAATAGGCCATCTCGGCAGAAACACCTTCAGTACGACGCTTGGCCAACTGATGAAGGCAGGAGCAGCAATAGGCCGTCTCCAGAGGGGCACTGATGGTACTGAAATATCAGTTCCACCCCAGTCTGATTTTGCAGTCCTGCTCCCCAAAGGTAGTGTCCTCCGTCTGCTACGGTGGCGGTGCGACGGCTGAGTGTGATAAGGGCGCACGGCCCGGGCTGGCTTATGCCGTTGTCGCATTGGGTCCCCTAGTGTGGGTGTGGCTACTCCGTGGGGTCCGGGTAGGGGTGTCGGTGTGTTCCTGGGGGCACTACACTGTTTCCCTCTCTCACCGTGTTTATGGGGGCACTATGTTGTTCTTCTCTCACATCGTCTCCAGGGGCACTGACTTGCAAGCCACGCATTTCATAATGTAAGAAAACTCTTGCATGTTCTGGGTTGTCTCCGAGTTGGTAAGTGTTAACTATTGCCTCATCGAGTTCATACTAGAAGTTTCTTGAATAATGCAAGTTCATATAAGGATTGATAAGAGACTAGAACGAGTTCAATTGGTTTTCAGTTCTGTGCAGTGTCAGTGAATATTGTATATTTTCAGTACTTGTGAAAACAGTGAAGTGTTGTCAAGCATAAGTGTAATAACAGTGAAGTGTTGTCCTCTGAACTGTCTTCATGCATTCCTCCACCTTTACGGCGGGCGTGTAGCACCCGTCCAGCAGCAAACTCTCATCCCTTTTCTGTCCAAGTCTCTAATGCAAGGGTTAACCGTTACTTCTAGTCCTTCATTTACGCAACAGGTCAACTCTGGAACTGTCTCCCTCTGTCCGTATTTCCTGCTTCCTATGATCCCCAGTCTTTCAAACGCAGTGTGTCCAAGCATCTCGAAATGATCGGATCTTGAATTTGGCTTTCTCTTGTATTATGTTTTTCTCTTGGAAGGAACTGTTTTGCGGACTCATTGCCTTTGATTCCTTCTTCCTCACATAAAAAAAAAATCTGCATCTATATTCAAATTCATAGGAAAAGTGTTCATATTCATCTGATAATTATATATATAATCTGATGAATGGTTGCAGTTATGTTATCAGAAATAACCATCAACATGACTGCTTATTTATGTTTGAACGCAGAAAGAGATAAACTCTTATACAGTTTTCTGATAATAATTTTTACCGTGTATCTATTATTATCATTATTATTACATTATTATTATTATTAAAATGCCGGGAATAGTCACCGAGGGATCACAACACCTCCAGGGGGAGCCTACGGAGGGCAGACAGAGCGCAACCTGACCCTGGGCGACAAGGACGTAAGTCCGCGCGGGCCACGTGCCCCTATGACCCGTAACTCACCCGCTGCCACTATAGCAGGAAACGGAGACTACCTTGCGGGCAAGCTGACCCTCGACAGGATCGGGGTGGAGCAACTTCCTTAGCTCCAAGCAGCACCCCAGCGACGGCCAGCAGCCGCTCCCTTTGTGAGACGGTCAGTAGCCGTTCAGACCTTCAGGAGACAGCTGGTAGCTGCTCGGAAGGCTTCCCAGAGACGGCCTGTAGCTGCTCCCCTCTAAGAGTCATGGCCTGTAGCCAGGCTCATGCGACGGCCAGTAGCCGCACCCTTAAAAAGCCACGGCTTGTAGCTGGGCCACACGGCAGGAGACGACCGGTAACTGCTCCCCTGTCAGGTGCTGCTATACCCCCCTACAGGAACCAGCGACGGCCAGTAGCAGTGCTGGGGAGAGAAGGGTACATCCCCTCTCCTGTAATTGCCTCAGAGGACAAGACACAGGCTACGACCGGTAGCTGCGCCCGTCGGCAGGAGACGGTCAGTAGTTGCTCCTTGTCAGTATGTCATCCTCCACACGGGGCTTCGGCGACGGCCGGTAGCCGCGCCAACAGGCAAATGACAGCTGGTAGCCACACTTCGGCTGCATCCCCATCAGGGAGTTGGGCCCAGGCGACGGCCGGTAGCGGTGCCTATGACGAAGGGATGGCCTCCAGCCACCCTCGTTTCATTGCCCACGAAAATCCAGTGACGGACGGCAGTCATGCCAAAGGAGCACCAAAACCCCTTGCCCCCTGTGACTCCCCTACGAGAGGGCATTCTGCCATTAGACCTGCCGACCGGCAGGGGCACGGACGACCCTACTGTCCACCACCAGCGAGGCAACCTTCAGGAGGACAGCCTCAGCCCCGAGGATCCATGGAGAGGCCCTGTACTATCCCCAGGGTTATTCTCCACCCAGCCAACTCCAGAGAGACCCTACCTGATGGACTCCAAAGGAGGCAACGCTGCAGCCCACTCCTGACAGCATCCCCGACGGCAGAAGACCGCAGCTGACGGGCCCCCGAGGCCGCCCCCAGGACCCCCAGGCGAGACCTCTCCCCACCCCGACGCAGACGACACTCATCCTCCGTCAGGCGCCTGAGTGAGCACTTCAGGAAACTCTTCAGCCCCAGTTCTGAGGGCCGGACCCCAGTTTCCAGCCCCGACAGTGCAGGGCCCTTCGCCGCACGCTGCCCTGGATAAAAGAGGATGCCCCTATGAGTGATCCCATGGCCACAGGGCAGGGAGGCCCTTGGAGGAGTTCAGCCCCCATCAGGAGCCGGGGTGTGAGCTCTCCCGCCGCCCTCCGCCAATGCCGTCACCCTACCCAGTCCCGACAGTGAGTGACAGTGGAAGTGTAGTGACAGTGAAACAGTGACCTAGACATCGGGCAGTGTGTTAAGATATTAGAGGGAAACTAAGACCAAGTTCTATCAGTGCTATAGTGCAGGAAGTATAGACCAACAGTGAAACAGTGACAGGGTGAGAGAAGCCGAGCAGTGATTACAGTGACCTGAGTGAATGTGTATCTTGGCTCTAATACGAGTAATATAATTCTTCCGTGACATAAGACTTATAGTCAAGCTGCCTATTCTAACCACAGTGTAAATTTCCCTCAAAGTGACAGTGACCGATTCCCCTGCCCAACACCTTAAGTGCTGTTCATTGTACTCTTCACTTTTATCCAGAACTATTGTCCCAGCAGTATCCTGCGAGATACTACTACTCCTGAAATAAATACATGCTATATAATTGTCTAGATTCCTGTTTCTGACATCTACCTGTTCCACATTTAGAATTTACCAATATATGTGTAAGGTTGTTGCCCTGAGTTTTTGTGCCCTGTGTCTCTCTTAGTCTCCTCAGCTCCGGTCTAGAAAGGGAACCCAGCTGCAGAATAGGCGTTCAAGGGACGAGAAGCCGACCCTTAAACACCTAACATAACAATTATAACTACTGTTAGTATCCATATACTACTAAAATTCCCATTCTGTTAATCTGTTTGTCTATTTATACCCTCTAATTAACCGAAACAATTCATTAAAGTGCAATAGCTTTTTAATCAATGTACCTAAAATGCGCTAACTTAAAGAATGCGTTAAAAAAAAGGTGAAATGGGCCTCCGGTTACCAAAAATGTTATTAATTAACACGTCCATTTCTTATATTATGCGGTAAATGTAGTGGAGCATTACCGTGAAGTTTCATGTCTCTGCAGAGAGAGAGAGAGAGAAAGAGAGTGTTTGCCTGTCTGTCTGTCCTCTTTGGAAATCAAGGGGATGCAAATAGAACACTTTTAACTGCTCTCACAGGTGTAAATTCTTTTGACGAATTTAAATGTCCTAAATGTGTACATTACTTAAGCCAAAGTGGCTCCTCTGATGCCCAAGATTATAAGTAATCAGAAATATTCAAGTCAACAGGGTGGAAAGATGGTAGCCAGTTTCCACTGAATTTTTTACTTCTATGACCAAATTATTAGCTACATGGGTAGACTGATTGGTGGGATGGGTGGGTAAGATTGGTGGGATGGGTGGGCAAGATTGGTGGGTGGGTGGGTGGGTAGTGGGAATATAGGTCCACGGTAGTAATAGGTCCATGGAGAATATAACCCTGGGGAAATGGGCCTAAGGATAAAATGGGAATCCGACGGTCTTCAACAACAAAGGGTGGCCATCCAGTGTCTTCAGTAATGCACGATCATAGGGATTTACCCAGGAAACGCTGGGTACCCTTTCTAGTTATTATTATTATTATTATTATTATTATTAATATTACTTTACTTAGTAGTACCAGCAGCAGTAGTTGTAGTACTTATAAATTTAACAGACTTATACTCGTGATTTCCCGTTTTCAATCTGTCTTCCAGCGTATTTCGAAAAATAAGCAAATAAATAATGTATGTCACACCACGTCTGTAATATATATATATATATATATATATATATATATATATATATATATATATATATATATATATATATATATATATATATATATATATATATATATTTACGTCCTCGCCCCATACTGTCACAAGCTGTAACAGCAGTAGTTCAGTATAGGAAAGACGTCGCCTAGTGAATCGTTCTTTGTAGAATAAACTTTTCAACGTACACAAGATCAACTCAGGCGTCGTAATAACACAGGCTTCTCGCGTTCGTACTATTTATTTTCCAAGTAAAGACACTGTATGCTTCCCAACTAAACTTCACTGATTTCACAAGTACAAGAGCTACACTAACTTCACAAGACCACAGTCAAACTGACTAATAGTCCTCTTTTCTCTCCCCCATCCTTTTATAACCTTCCTTGTTACTAGATTGTTCTAGGTACTCCTAGCAGCGACAGTTCCAAGTCAGAGACAGCATAATATTCCCAACCTTTCTTAGATCACGTAGCATTCTAAATGCTTTTTCATACAAATTGAAGTTGAATTAATCTAACAAACAATCATCTAAATAAAACATTATACAGTAAGATTAATGAATTACTTTATAAGCTACCTCTGCTCACAACAGCAGGCTAGCTGGTAACTCTGACTTGCAACTAAAAAGGTGCAAACCATCGGGAATTTTCCAGTACCACCCAGCTAGCACTCTTGCTTCTTAACACTACCCCCTCCCTAGTCCTTTTGTCGTCCGGACAAAACTACACAGTATTTACAAACATAATCCTTAATCCAAACTAAACATTTAGTAATGCACAAAATAGTCCTTCAACTTATCTGGTCTTCTCTGATGCCACTTCCGACGACGTCCCTGCTCCTCCACACAGTCCACTCTTCCTGGAATGACTTGGTCCTGTTCCTGATCTAATTCTTCTCTAAGGAAACCGTCATCATCCTCTTGTGCTTCAGCTCCTTGGTCCTCCTCAACATCATCGGCTGCAGGTGTACGTGATTCCTCAAATACGTCTCAGCTGTACTGTCCTGGCCTATGATACTGCAACAGACGATTCATGTACTGCACACCACCTTTGGGCAAGACTTCCTGCCTCCCCGAATCCAGTATGTAACGTTTCATAGGCAGTCCATCACAGAGTAGGGCCCGTCCCATAGGCTGTCCCTTCTTCCACTGAGGATTGTATAGCCAGACTTTGTGGCCATCCTTGAAGCTCACCTCACTTGTGCTTCATCACTTCACTTGAAAGCTTCAGAGCTCCTAGAACTTGATGATACACCTAAGCCAGCCTTTCCTAAAGATGCTTCGCATAGCTGGAGGTGTTTGTAGGCAGCTCTTCACCAGGTGGCATTCCCATTAACAAATCAACTGGCACTCGTAACTCTTGGCCCAGCATCAGTTTTGCAGGGATCTAGCCAGTAGACTCGTGGGATGCAAACTGATATGCCATCAGCATCGCAGGTAATTTCTGGTCTCATTCCATCAGTCCCTTTACACAGTACTTGGCCAGTTCTTGTCCCAGGGTCCAGTTGAATTTCTCCATCATCCCATTTGACTGTGACCGTAGTGGGCAATGAGGAGTAGAATGTAGCACCAGTCGAGCAGGGCAGTACTCCCTAGGTAGATGGAAAGCTGATGACAGGGAGAGCTAGAGCTCCCGTTTCATCAGCCCTCAGGACTAGTTCCTGACCATCCCCCTTTGCTGAACTTTTTCAGCGTTTCAGTAACACAGAGAGTAGGCCAACATGCTCTCCAGTACAAGTTTCTCTAACTGTCAACACCAAACTACATGCACAGTACACACTACATTACCTTTTCAAAATTAAAAAAGAAAAATGACGTTAATATATCGTGCCTCGGAGTCCCCGTGGGAGAGGGAACCATAAATTCCCCCGCCATCCACCCCTCTCCCTGTGACGACTCAGAGAGATGCCTGGAACCATTGTCTGACTCACTTCTTCATTTCCTCAACATTCGTGGCCTTTCCTCTAACTTTCTTTCAGTTGAACATCACCTTCCCTCCTTTAAACCTCACCTTCTCGTCGTGACAGAGACTCAGCTGTCTGAGGCAACTGACAGCAAACCCTTTTGTCTTTCCTCCTACTTACTCTATACTCATTTCAAAGCCAAAGGTGGCTGTTGTGTATATGTGCACAACGATTTATCTTGCTCTCATGTTCCTGAACTTGATTTTTCTGAATTCTCTACTATCTGGCTTCGGCTTTCCTGTCATTCTCTGACTAAATATATCTGCGCTGTTTACTTATCTCCTAATTCTACTGACTATCAAAAATTCTTCAACTATCTTACTTCTACGATGGAACACATTCTATCCATCTCTCCTCTCTCTGAAATCTCCAGTCTAGGAGATTTCAATGTTCACCACCACCTTTGGCTCTCCTCTCCTTTCACTGATCCACCTGGTGAACAAGCCTACATCTTTTTTATTCTTAATGACCTAGAGCAGCTTGTACAGCACCCTACCCATATCCCTGACCGCCTTGGAGAGAGCTCCAACATACTTGACCTCTTCCTTACAACTAATCCTTCTGTGTACACTGTAAAATTCTCCTCTCTGTTGGGCTCCTCTGATCACAACCTTATTATCTTAACCTGTTCTATCGCTCCAGTACGGCATGCGGACCCTCCAAAGAAATGTCGTCTGTGGCATTTTGGAGCTGCAGATTGGGAGGCCCTCAGGCAGTACTTTTTCTGTTTTCCATGGAATGATTATTGCTTCCATGGTCGGGAGCCATCTGAGTGTGCCTTGCTCATTACGGAGCTTATTTTCTCGGGCATGGAAGCATGCATTCCCTTCTCATATCCTTTGACTAATGCAAGAAAGCCTTGGTTTAATCACGCTTGTTCTAATGTCCACAACAAGGAGAGGGCCTATAAAAGGTACTGGAGCCAACCCACCCCTGAATCACATCTTGTTTATGTTTCTGCCCGGAATCGTGCTAAGTCTGTTCTTCACTCTGCTAAAAATAATGTCATTCATACTAAATGCTCTCACATCTCCAACTCGAATTCAATCCACTCCTTCTGGCACCTTGCCAAAAACCTTTCTAACAACTTTACCTCATAATCCTTCCCTCCTCTTTTCCACTCTGATGGCTCTATAGCTATTTCTTCTACTGATAAAGCAGATCTCTTTGCTCAGACTTTCTCATCCAATTCCACCTTAGATGATTCCGGTGTTGTTCCCCCATCACTTCCCCCTTCAGACTTCCTCATGGCTGACATTAAAATTTCTTCAGCTGATGTATTTTCTGCCATCACTGGCCTCACTACTAACAAGGCATATTGGCCTGATGGAGTCCCTCCTGTTGTCCTCAAGAACTATGCTTCAGTGCTTACACCCTGCCTAGGTAAACTCTTTTGCCTTTGTCTGTCAATTCGTACCTTTCCTTCTTGCTGGAAGTTTGCTCTCATTCAGCCAGTCCCAAAGAAGGGTGACCATTCCCAACCCTCTAACTATCGTCCAATTGCTTTAACATCCTGTGTCTCAAAAGTTTTCGAGTCTCCTCTTAACAGAAAAATTTTTAAAGCATCTTTCCTATCACAACCTTCTTTCCGATCGTCAGTATGGGTTCCGTTAGGGGCGCTCCACTGGCGATCTTCTCACCCACCTTTCAGACTCCTGGTCATCCTCCTTTCGGGACTTCAGCGAAAGCTTTGCCATTGCACTTTACATCTCAAAGGCTTTCAATCGAGTCTGGCATAAATCTTTAATTTCCAAACTACCCTCTTACGGTTTCAGTCCTTCTATCTGTGCCTTCATCAATAGCTTCCTTTCTGGTCATTCTATTGTCGCTGTTCTAGACGGCTATCGTTCTTGTCCTAGATCTATCAACAGTGGTGTTTCTCAGGGCTCTCTCCTATCATCAACTCTCTTTCATTTATTCATCAATGACCTTCTAAACTTTACATCTAACCCTATCCACTCGTATGCTGATGATTCCACCCTTCATCTTTCCATCCGGTTCCAGCAACGTCCATCTCAGCAGTTACTTGAACAAAAAAGGGATGAGGCTATGGCACACCTAATGTCTGACTTGGCTTGTATCTCTGACTGGGGTAAAAATAATCTTGCGGTTTTTAAGACATCAAAAACTCGGTTTTTACACCTTTCAACCCGACACAATCTTCCATAGGAGTACCCACTAATGGTTAATAATATCCAGCTCAATCCTGCATCATCCTTGAACAAGGTTAGTGTTTCATTCACTCGGGACTTACCTTGGAAAGATCATATTGCATCTCCTGTAAAATCTGCTTCCAAGGGATTGGGTGTGCTAAGCCGACTCCATACCTTCTCTGCACAGTTGTTGACTTTATACACGGTTTTTTTTTTCGCCCTTGTTTAGAGTACAACTCTCTTGTGGGGAGGCTCCCCACCAACAGCTCTTTTCGATAGGGTAGAGTCAAAGGCTTTTCATCTTATCAGTTCTCCTCCTCTTACTGTCTCCCTTCAACCTGTCTCTTCGCCACAATGTTGCATCTTTATCTCTTTTCTGTCATTACTTCCATGGTCACTGCACCTCTAAACTGTCTGCTTGCATCCCTCCGTCTCTACAACGGGTATGTAGCACCCGTCTAGCAACAAACTCTCATCCCTTTTCTGTCCAACTATCTGATGCAAGAGTTATCCGTTACTCCCAGTCCTTCATTTATGCAACAGATCAGCTCTGGAACTGTCTCCCTCTGTCTGTATTTCCTACTTCCTAAGATCTCCAGTCTTTCAAACGAAGTGTGTCCAGACATCTCGAAATGAACGGATCTTGAATTTGGCTCTATTTTGTATTGTTTTTGTTCTTTCTTGGAAGGAACAGTTTGGGGGCTCCTGGCCTTTGGTTCTTTCTTTCTTGCATAAGAAAAAAAAAATCCTGGTCTTCTTGATCCTCGTAACTTGCAACACTCAAGGACCACAGCACACTCGAAGTTTCTACCCTGGTCTGAATGTAGCTCTTGTGGCAACCCAAAACGAGAGAAGAATTGGTCAACTTGGGGAAAAATTAGGTTGTAATAGCCTGATTAAACACAAGACTAACGTACTCCATGACACACAACAAATACAGTATATGTACCAGCATATAGGGTAGCACATTCACAACGTACCCTAGCAAATCAATAGGTTGATGAAATGTTAAAACTGGGTATTTTTTAAACATGAGCGTCACAATGGAATGCACCTTTGTTTTCTGTGACCAAGAACAACGGTGAAATGTGTGCAGTCGTTGACTGTCGCGAATTAAACCAGCAACCAATCCCAGACCGATTTCCTATGCCATTGTTATGTGACGTCTTGTAAAATACTGGGCCAGAAAATAATGTATTTTCCGCAATCGATTTACGTAGTGGATATTACCAAACTGAGTTCGTGTCAGAACACTAAAATATCATAACACACTACAGAATAGCTAGTAACATATATATGTAATACAGAGGTTAGAAGAAAATCATGCCTAAGTGAGAGGGCTAGAGGAAACAGCAATGCACATTCTTGTTAGGAATTTCACATACAGTAAAGTGTGATGCCAGATGGGAACTTTCCACACTCTCGGAAGGTTCCTTCCCACGTGCCCTCACGCGTGACACAACCAGTCATATACAGGGGAAATAGGAGAGACAGAACAGAAGGGGTTAGGAGTGAATAGAGGCACGGTGAGGAAAGGCAGGAAGGAACGCGTGGGGCTAGCAAATATAAAACTCTCTCACCTCAGTACTGCTCTTATGAAGATACTCCCCTTTTGTAGAAATAAAACTGCAGTCAAACCCCAGACTCATCTTCAGCTTTCTCCTGCCATCTACGACAAGTACAACGAACATTCTCTCCTTCTTAAAATCCCCACAATTCAACACACTGTTGCAACAGATCGTTGATAACAACTCATATTTGGTGGCAGTAAAACGTACGAACTACAGTACTTCTACAAGTCTACAGTTGAGTTTACATTATCAAGACAGAAAACAAAAACCACTACAAGGTCGAGCCATACGATGTCTCACAACTTTATACTGGCGGTGGTTTGACGATCTACAATTACAATCAACCTCCCAATTTCTGTGTCAATCTACGACTGCGTATCGACAGGGGGCAATCAGCAAATCAACGAACCACAACACAATCTACTTACACCTCACGAATTTATCAGCATTAAACATTCATCTACGACAATTCTTTTCAGCTACGAGCTTCATTTCCACGATTCATGTATCTACGATTGCCACAAAACAAACCCTATCTTCAAGCAACATTCATCCAGCAAACCAGCTGCGCCGCCAGATGTTAATTATACTCAATCGATCATCCAGCAAACCAACCTACACAGCAGGGAGGGAGACGGTGCTGATGCAGTGGTGACGGGACAGACTACGTAGCAACTAACAGACATGCCTGTCACGGGGTTTTTAATGTATATGCAATATTAAAGGATAATTTTTCAGTAATATTGAGAACAGGACAATTAATTGTCTTGCTAAAAATCAAGCAATGATTACTTTACGTGGCTTGCTTCGCCGATTCTCTAAGGACGAGAATTTATAAACTTTCTCAACAGTACACAGCAGAGACTAATTCCTCACAATTGCTGTTTGTTAGTACTGTTAGCCTCTGGAGAAAGTGACTTCACCCCTGACAATCAATAACTGATGCTATTAATGATAACAGATTCTTGCTGATGCATTAACTCCTGGTTGGCACAACGGATTTTAAGCTTAATACAAAAAGACTGGCCTAAATACCAGTTATGAATAGCAAAGTGTTTATGCAAGCTAGGAGCTGCAACTAGAATAAGCTTAATATGGAAAATAAAACACGAGTTTACATTACATTAAGCTCGAGAAAAAGAACTGTTAAATTTATTGATTACAAAGAAATAAATTTACGTTACATTTCAAAATGAATTCAAAATAAGGAGATCGCACTCACTCACTCACTCAAAAGCTAAACTCTTAAACCTAGGAAAAAAACGAAAAGAAATACTGGTCAAAGAGTGGACTAAGTGGATGACTGGGCGTCGTTACTGGAAGGACACTGCACTCGCTAAGTCTCTCGCCAATCACACTAGGTGGGAATACAGTGGCAGTGGGAACTAGGTGTCGTTGAGGAAGGACACTGCCACACACACTACCTGCTTCCGCAGCGTACAAATCTTGACTGACTTCAAATCATGGGAAAGAGGCAAGTGTTGTGGCCGCATTGCTAACGGCTAGAATGAGCGAAACACGCCCATAATAAATCGCTCAGCGGAAGTGCTAATGTCTCGCACAAAGACGATCATTTATGACAGATTGAACAGTTGCCTGAAAAACACTCCCGACCGGGTGAACACGTAGCGGTTAAACTGAACGATAAACACTGGGATTCCACTAGAGTTCGCGGTTTTCCACTAAAATTGATGTCTCGAGCCGACTCGTGACAATGCCTGACCCACTACTCACGTCACACAACATTACTCACCACTGATCCATCACCACGGCTCTGAGACTCCGAGGGTGATATCATTCTACTTCCTAAGTGGGTGTATATACCTTTACTTTACTTCTTTTTCCCAGAGAGCTTAAAACATACAGTCCCTTTTTGGTTATAACTTCACAAATGAATATCACCACTATCCTATAGGGGTGTATTGCTAATACAAGAGTGATAAACACTTTGCACAAGATAGACAGTACAATTATCGTATTTACAACAATCAAACCAAGTAACACTTAGGGTAGAGTTATTGAGGAGAACAAGGCTAAAAAAAAAAAAAGAAAGAAAGAAAAAACAAACTGGCAGTGAGTGACGTTACGACCTGAGATAGCCTTTTCACACTCCATTTATTTCTTTATTTTTTTTTCACACGCCATTTAATTCTTTAGTTTTTCTTTCATTTTACCATTTCTAGTAATAAACACCACTTCATCTATATATAAACTTACCTACATGCACCTTCTTCACTTACCAATATTAATTCCATTACTAATTGATTGTACCAACAGTAACAATTATATTATATATCATTCATTTATTCCTAATCGTTGTCGTTCTCTGTACAGTTAACGCATACATAAAATAAGTGTTTCATTACAATAGTCCGTAGCCAAATTTGCCTCTTAATTAGTGATTAATGTTATTATGAGATGTTTGCAACACCACTAGTTTTATTGTCAGAGGAGACAGCATTTGAATTCTCCAGTGATGATTCAAAGTTAGTGGAACAACAGGAAAACATAATAAACACGCATAGTTCTCCACGAACAAAAGTTCAAGAAACAAACACTTCCGTGAGAGGAATTGAGGATATTGATGCTTCTTGGACAGTTTTCGCTGATGTAGAAAGCGACAATTATAGATCTGGCATACACACCTATTAAAACTTATCCAGTTGGGTACACAGGTCAAGAAACACACTCAACAATTCCTTCTCATAATGACAAGGGACTTCAAGTGAATATGACCAAACAAACACCATGGCTAGCAGATCTAACACCACAGCTCCAACTTCCCCACAGCAGGTGTTTGTGTACCATGAGGATAAAAATCTCACAAAATTCTCAGGCACAGAAGTGGACCGCATCGACGTGATGTCCGTTATAAGTCAGTGTGAGCAGCTTTTTGTTTAAAGACATATAACAGATGAAAGTGAAAAGATAGCTGTTTCTTCATCATGAATTAACCTAGAAAGATGCCCAGCTTGTGATCTGCTTAGATCTGATAAGCTATTACGAGCTCAGACATATGATGAGTTTAAGAGAGTTCCTAAAGAAATATTCTGGAGCTATAAATTTCTTGCCAGGTATAATTCCAGAATTACATAAGATCGTGGATCTCATGAGACAACATACCACAAACCCTGACTTAGGTGAAATAAAAGCTGATGTGTCCACAATTAAGAGAACACTGTTAGCCACTACAGAGAACTCAAACTGGGTAACATCTGATGGGAAGATGTCACCAATGCATGTCGTAGACATCCTTGGTTATGCAGCTGCACTGTGTTAATTACCTGACTGGATTTTAATAATAGCAAAAACAGTAACTTATACCCCAGATATGTGTTTGTTAGATTTTATGAACGAGGTACGGATGAACTGCAACAAAGAAGAAGTGCGTGAAATAACACAACCCAGTACGACCAGAATGAGAATTACAGACACTGTGGCAACCATGAATACATCTCTCCGAAGCACAGAACAAAAACAATCGCGACCCGAAAACAGATAAACGAAACAACAAATGACATCGAGGCAGTGATCGCAAACACCAGGCCACAGGCAGCCTCAAAAGTTTGCAAGCAGTCCAAGCAGAAACCGTGCCACAGAAAAAGCAAAATATGGAAAGTCATCTAGTGGGTCACATTCAGGAGATAAGTCTGCTTTATGTTATTATTGTGCGAATCCTGGTCATACGAAATCTGAATGTTACATTAAGCTTAGGGAAGATCGAGACAAAGAAAAAGGGATGCAACCATATTGCAGAAAGCATAAAAACACAGGACACTGAACGTCGCATTGCAAAACAGTTGAAAGGATAGTATCTGTTTTTAAGTCGGGGGAAGGGCATGCCACGACAAAAACGACCATGCATAAAGAAAACCAAGTCTAGAGTGCACATACGAAGCATACTCGGAAATGAGTGTATCTTGGTGCCCGCTTCCTGTGATCAAAGCATGTCATTATTCTTAGATTCAGGCTCACCAGTGAATTTAATAACGCAAGAGGAATTAGAGAGCATATTTAGAAATAAGAAAGTAACCTTCGTGGAGGAATCTGATTTAGACTTATATTCTGTAGATGGCAAACAAATAACCGTGAAGGGCATGATACACTTAGACATTAGTTCTACAGAGACTATGAGACCAATTCCTGCTAATTTCTATATAGTAGAGAATTTAGCAATAAGAGCTAACATGTTATTGGGTTTGAGAACTATGAGGAAAGAGAATATAGTATTACTTCCACACATGAATGGGATACAATACATTAACGAATTCATAGAGGAATTTTCATCAGAATTCTCACCCAACAATGGCAGACAATCGAAGGAGTTAGAATGATCAAACACCTAAACAGGACTGTCTGACGAGGGTACACATGCACTCACACCATCCCTCCCATCCCCCAAACGACAACTCATGTCACTACATTACGTCTGAAGAAAAAATTACCAACCATGACGAAATCTCGCAAGCAAAGAGACTTGATCCCACGTGGTCTAAAGTTATATACAAATTGGAGAGTGGCGAGGACATACAATTACGCAAGCTACGTATACCACTCAAACAATTCGCAATAGTCAACAATGCCTTAAATAAGGTAAACCCAGGACAACCAAATCACAGAAGTAACGGACAAAATGGTACCTAATGAAATGATGATTCACATTTTAAGGACAATACACGATAGTCAACGTGAAGACATCCTGGCAAAGATCGGACGGTCAGACAGGCCCGGATGTTATACTACTGGCCATCATTACGTAAAGACATACATGATCACATGGACAAATGTGAGTCTTATGCGAAACACAAAGGTTATACCGTCATCCCTGCAAAATTAGGAAACACATCCCGTACCACATCAACCGTGGGACGTTGTCGCAGTTGATTTACTTAAGTTACCCTTAACTACCAATCACAATCAGTATCTCTTCGTGGCTATTGATCATTTCTCAAGGTATGTGATTTTAGTTCCAGTTAAGGATAAGACAGCAGAAACAATCCCACTAGTAATTATAGACACTATTATCTGTAAATTCACCACACCAAAGGTACTAATAAGTGATAACGGAGGTGAATTTTAGTCTGAAATCATAAAAGAATTATGTAAAGTAGTAATTAAGTCGCTGTCAAGTGGAGAAGAAAAACAAATTCATACTGATCATTTAAAAAGGGTCTCAAGGTATTTAGCCAGCAATTTTGTAACGTCGGATACAACCGAACAACCTAGCACATACGATGACAGTAAACAAGAAAAAATTAATACATACAGGAATAAATTACGGTCGCTACCAAAGATAGGTGCGACTGTTACAGCAAATGCCACAATGCAGCATCAGGATCTAGGAATTGATTTAAACTCCTTCTATTGGTAAACCATCAAGCAATTTGGAGCATAGTTAATGTTCTCCAAGCTCCAGTTTACAATGCTCATCATCAATATCATCTTCCTCATCATGACTGAAATAACTACTTAATAAAGTTATATTCTCGGTAGGCAACGATGAGGAGACTTATTCTATGGATCCTCCTGTATATAGCAAGATGGTCAGCTCACTTATACCCCCAACATATATTAAGGCAAGGATCTCGTATCGTCCCAGCAGTCTCGACAGCAATTGTATAGGATGTAATGAATAATGAAAGTAGTTTGGATACTATCAACGACTTAACAGTGATCTGGGAGAACATTGCTAGACCACTTAGGACTTTGGGAGCAGTGATTAGAAGCTCTTCGTCAGAAGCTCATCACACAAAGGAAGTGACCGAATTCATTAAGTTGGCAGAATGGCAACTGAACAAGCAAAACCCCTCAGGCTCACCATGATCCAGAATATCCCATCATGTGGGACTGAGACACTTAGGGACTAACAACATGGCACATACACGTGACTGACGCGGTGTGTTCGATCTAGGTGGAACAATTTTTGGTGACATTTTTGGATTGGCTACAAGAGAAGATCTTGAAGAAATAAATAACAAATTTAATAGGATAGCTCATATCATGACATATCAACAGAAGCTAGCTGATAAACAGAACACTGCAGTTATGACGATTGTGAAAAATCTCAGAAAGGCAGAAAAAACTACTCAAGAAAGTGTGAAGAAAATAGTGTAAATGCACTGGAAGGGAATATGACACTTTTCCATCACTTGTCAATGGTCATGGTACAGACGTCGGAATAACTTCGTTTCCTTTTCCGTGGATTAAGGTGTTTGTAACACTGCTCGATGGAGAGGTACCCCCTCCTCCTCCTTTCCTCATTGTCCCACACCCACCCAACCCCCCCAATTTTCTCTCCGACCCCATAACCCCACCCGGTACCCTCCATACTCTCGCTCACAGCCAGCTAGGGGTTTCTGTACTTCAAGCACCTCTCTATTTACGTGTAGTCCGAACAACTAATAAACCCACTCGCTCACGATCAGTTTCCGTAAGTTTTCCGGCGCACGATTTTATCTGCGAGGCCACCCGGCCCGTCTGCCCGCGCGAGGCAAATAGCACATATTCTCGCCTTATTTTCGCCACCCAAACATAAATATACTCCCATGAAACCTACATCATCTTATTCGTCGATGTTTGTTCTAGTTGATAAGTACCACAAAAAACAAAAACAAAAACAAAAACAGGAAAACACGAATAAAATAACATTTGGCAGCCGTGAATAAACAATTCTCTACGTCAATTTCACTTCCCTAAATCACCATTCGAATGCTTTCCATCATACAGGAAAATGTTATTTGAAGTTTTGATAGAGAATTCCATCAGCTTTCTAAAGAGACAAATCCGGTTGTGATAAGATTTGTAGTTTTCGAGAAAATATCCAAAAACTGAAAGCCATTTTATATAAATTCAATGAGCTCTCATTCAGAACTTTTTTTCGCACACCTTATGTTTTTATTGCATAATATTATGCAGAATTTCATGAGCTTTCTAATGAGCAAAGATGGTTCAGATACGCCTCATAGTTTTCGAGTAAATCGCCAAAAACGACTGGGAACTCACGTCAGTGCGTCACTTTCGTGATGAGCGCACGGCATACACAATATTCCCGCCTACGTAACAATGAATTTTTATCATAGATATTACATTGTTATGTCTTGTTCATACATAGAATTTACTGCTCTTTATCGTGGTTCTTACAGGAAATCGATATGTCCAATAGTTTTGAGTAATTGGCCGACCAAGTAAGATTATTCCTCAGAGCGCTTTCGACTTTTACCTAAAGCGAGGAAAAAAAAAAAACATAGTCTGTTCCCCCCCCTTTTCCTACAAAAAAATGCTCCCAAAGGCTTATATTCTGCAAATGAACATATGTAGAATTTACTGCTCCTTATCATGGTTCTTACAGGAAATCGATACGTCCAATAGTTTTGGAGTAATTGGACGACAAACGTAGAATACTCCTCACCCGCACGCGAGATAAAAAACATTCTTTCCCTGCCTCATCCACGGCTACATATTTTCACTCGTTACGTTTTATTATTTTCTTTTTTCACTCTAAGTATACACCTAAAATATCATAAGGTTTTTGATAGTGCTCTCAGAAACTCAACATGACCACTAGTCTTTTTGCTAGGTTCTGATACTGAAGCTGAACTTTCGTCCATCTCATATGTGTGTATGTAAAAATCATTACTTATTTGTGTAAAAAATATTGAACTATAGAAATAGGTCAATATACAAATAAAACAAAAATACAGATAATTCACTTCCTCCAGAGGTGTTGAGATGCTGGCAGTAGCTTGAAGATGAGGAGTTATGTAATGTGTGAGCGTGTGCACGTGTGTGTGTGTGTGTGTTTTTTTTTTTTATGCGAGGAAGAAGGAACCAAAGGCCATGAGCCCGCAGTAACAGTTCCCTCCAAGAGAAAAACAAAATACAATATAGAGCCAAATTCAAGATCCGATCATTTTGAGATGCCTGGACACACTGCGTTTGAAAGACTGGAGATCATAGGCAGCAGGAAATACAGACAGAGGGAGACAGTTCCAGAGCTGACCTGTTGCATAAATGAAAGACTGGGAGTAACGGTTAACTCTTGCATTAGAGAGTTGGTCAGAAAAAGGATGAGAGTTTGCTGCCAGACGGGTGCTACGCGCCCGTCGTAGAGGTGGAGGAATGCAAGCAGACAGTTCAGAGGAGCAGTGACCATTAAAGTAGCGATAGAAAAGAGATAAAGATGCAACAGTGCGGCGAAGAGACAGAGGTTGAAGGGAGTCAGTAAGAGGAGGAGAGTTAATGAGACGAAAAGCCTTTGACTCCACCCTATTGAGAAGAGATGTATGTGGGGAGCCTCCCCACACATGAGAGTTGTACTCCACACAGGGGCGGATAAAACCCCTGTATAGAGTCAACAATTGTGCAGGTGTGTGTGTGTGTGTGTGTGTGTGTGTGTGTGTGTGTGTGTGTGTGTGTGGTGAGTAGGTGAGTGGGTGGGTGTGAGTGAGTGTGTGTGTGTGTGTGTGTGTGTGTGTGTGTGTGTGTGTGTGTGTGTGTGTGTGTGTGTGTGAGTAGGTGAGTGGGTGGGTGTGAGTGAGTGTGTGTGCGTGTGTGTGTGTGTCTGTGGCTGTGGCGTATTTTCTTCTCTCCTCGCAATACATTTGCCTAAAACACATACAATGCACACAATAGATTTCTCCACGAACATTCACTGCACGACATACTAATGTACAGTGTATGTGGCTGTGGCATATTTCTTGTCTCTGACACTTGCGCTGTGTTTTAGCTAAGTCAGTCAGTGCATGAAATATTTCTCTGTGAACACTTGCTGCACTATTTTATATGTATATTTCACATTAAACCATATGCAATATAAAACACTATCACATGTAAAATGCATGACTTACAACTTAGTGCCCCCGAGATGGAAACAGAAAAGGAATACCGTAGTGCCCCCGACAACGAGGCAAGTGATATACAGCCCAGTGTGCCCGGGAAAGTACCGACACCCCCACACGGACCCTACGGGGTAGCCGCCACCAGTCGGAGCAATCCACAGCAACAACGACATATGTCAGCCCCGGGCCGTGCGCCCCTATGTCACGCAGCCGTCGCGCCGTCGCCATCGTAGGAGAAAGACACTACCTTCAGGGTGTGGGATTGTTGAATCAGCTCGGGGTGAAGTTGTTCTAAGCACTCCAGACAGCGTCCCTCAGGAGACGGCCTACTGCCGCTCCCGCCCTCGCCAGACGGCCTACTGCCGCTCCCGCCCTCGCCAGACGGCCTACTGCCGCTCCGAAGGTGCCCTTGTAGAGACGGCCTACTGCCACTCCTCCCTCCTGCAGAAGGAGACGGCCTACTGCTGCTCCCGCCCTCGTGACACGGCCTACTGCCGCTCGGAAGGTGCCCCTGTAGAGACGGCCTACTGCCGATCCTCCCTCCTGCAGAAGGAGATGGCCTACTGCCGCTCCCCTCTCCAGCCGAAGGAGACGGCCCACTGCCGCTCCCACCCCCGTGAGACGGCCTACTGCCGCTCCGAAGGCAATGCCCTTGAGACGGCCTACTGCCGCTCCTCCCTCCGGCAGAAGGAGACGGCTTACTGCCACTCCGAAGGCGGTGCCCCTGAGATGGCCTACTGCCACTCCTCCCTCCGGCAGAAGGAGACGGCCTACTGCCACTCCCGCCCTCGTGAGACGGCCTACTGCCGCTCTGAAGGCAGTGCCCGTGGGACGGCCAATTGCCACTCTGCCCTCCTGAAGCAGGAGACGGTCCACTGCCACTCCCGCCGTCGTCAGACAGCCCACTGCCACTCCAAAGGTGCACAGAGGTGCGCTGACTCCCCCACTCAGGCCACGGCCAATTGCCGGGCCCTGGCACCTGAGAGCCTGTCACGGGGTTTTTATAATAGATCTGTACTGTTAGCCTCTGGAGAAAGTTACATCACCCCTGACAATAAATAACTAATACTAATAATAATAACATCAGGTTCTTGCTGATGCATTAACTCCTGGCACAACGGATTTTAAGTTAATACAACAAGACTGGTCTAAGTACCAGTTATGAAAGCAAACGTTTATGCAAGCTAGGAGCTATATGGAAAATAAGCTTAATTATGGAGAAATGAAACAAGATTTTTACTCTACATTAAGCTCAAGAAATAGAACTGTTAAATTTATTAATTACAAAAACAAATTTAACATTACATTTCAAATCAAATTAAATGAGACGCACTCGCTCACTCACACAGAAGCTAAATACTTACGCCTAGGAAAAACACCTTAACTAAACTCTTAAGACTACAAAATACACAAAGGAAATACTAGTCAATGAATGCGGTGTATCACCCAAAGCTGGAGAACTAAAGGTGGGAGCTTGGAGAAACTGTAAGTGGAGTTTGGGTACTAGCTGACCTCTCGCACTGCTGCACAGGTCCTGTCTCCGTCACAGCAAACACTAAACTCAATTCAAATAATGTATAAGCGGGACGCACAGGCCACCGGAAGAAGGCGTGGCTAACAGTTGAATAAGCAGGGGCGAACAATAAAAAACAATAGTATCGCTCAGTACAGCACTTAGTGACGTGC
The DNA here is from genome assembly GCF_032717465.1 of Coenobita brevimanus. Taxonomy (NCBI): domain Eukaryota; kingdom Metazoa; phylum Arthropoda; class Malacostraca; order Decapoda; family Coenobitidae; genus Coenobita; species Coenobita brevimanus. Next base: position 16,614,742 of record NC_137000.1, on the reverse strand, counting down.
ATTAAATCGGTCACTTCCGAAAACAGTGACGAATGTTTTGAAAAGTGTACCCCGAGATGGAGAGAGAAACGGTTAACTGAGCGATACACAGTGAGTTTTCCACTAATAGTTCGTGGCTTCTCACAAAAAGGAAATGTCGCGAATTGATTCGTGACATTACGCCCCATGAAAATTAAATCTTTCTTCCTTCAGAAGAAAGATTTCAATATACATACATATAAATCCTAACTCAGTCACACAAGATTCACACTGTGGTGTGTGTGCTATCCTGCTACAGGAGAAAGTCGCAGTCGTCAGTGAGCGGAAAAACCTCGTATTTACGTTAATAGAAGCAAGCTTGAGGGAAAAACTCCGTGACGACGGTGAAAATCCTGTACTCAGGTCAAACTGAGCGAAAAGTCGCTACATTTACACTGACAACTAATTGTTGTGTAGCGTGGTGTATGTAACACACGGTGTAGGTGTGACAGTTGTAGTGTAACTGTACCTACGTGTAAAATGACACAGCAAATAATAACATGGCGACGACGAAGGCAGAGGAGAAGAGGCGGCAGCGTGCGGCAGACGATCAGCTGGTCCGCACAGCAAAACTGCTACACCCATTGCTGAACCTGCAAAACCAATTGAGGTGGAGCATCAAAAGTGTCAATGAGACAAAATTCTTATTATGTTACAATTACTCTCTCTGGCTAGCAGTCAGTACATGCTATGAAAAGTACACTCGAGGTCGCCATTAATTTTAGCACACGATTATGTTTCGACAAGTTGAGAATCCCTGTGTAAACTCGGGTCTTCCATAGCCTCGAACCGCACACGGGTCCTCAACCTGTGCCTTAACCTACAGTACTTATATTAGTATCGGAGAGCTGAGAATCCTTATGCAAACTTGGGTCTTCCATAGCCTCAAGTCGCCTCTGCGGAATTCTCACTTCCCCCTTAACCTACAGTACAATACTTATATTAGTACCAGGAAGCTGAGAATCCTTGTGCAAACTTGGGTCTTCCATAGCCTCAAGTCGCCACTGCGGAGTTCTCTCTCGAACTTCCCCCTTAACCTACAGTACTTCTATTAGTACCGGGAAGCTGAGAATCCTTATGCAAACTTGGGTCTTCCATAGCCTCAAGTCGCCACTGCGGAGTTCTCTCTCGAACTTCCCCCTTAACCTACAGTACTTCTATTAGTACCGGGAAGCTGAGAATCCTTATGCAAACTTGGGTCTTCCATAGCCTCAAGTCGCCTCTCAACTTCCCCCTTAACTTACGGTACATAATATGTATGTACAGGCCCTGGACATAATGTGTCCTGTGGGGCCAATGGGCGAGACGTCAGGTCTGCACCCACTTCACCACTACCCTGTCTCTCAACTGTCTCAGAGATTACGGGTGTTGTTACAAATGGCACAGGAAGGGCATGTCCCTGATTAGTGGTGATACTTTGGCACACACTGCAGAAACGGACAAAACTATCTATGTCTCGTCCCATCCCTGGCCAGAAAAAGTCAGCTCGGATACGGCCCTGGGTCTTCCTTTTGCCCATGTGACCTCCTGAGGCTGAACAATGACCCCATTGTAACACTGCTAGGCGGTACTTGGCGGGAACGACAAACTGCAATCGAACCTCGCCCTCGGGTGTTCGTGACTCACGGTAGAGCCGTCCTTGTCTGCGAAGGAACTTGGCTCGACCTCCCCGTGAATACTTAATCACTCGACCCTTTTGTTTGTTTCGCACGGCAGCAAGTGTCGGGTCAGAATGTTGTTCTTGTACAACAAGTTGACTACACATCAGATCTTGCGGCAATTCAATGATCACTGGGGTGACACAGTCTGGAGCCTCAGTCATGGCTCGTGTTACCGCAGCAGCCGAAGTCTGAGTAGCGTCATCGGAGCAACTATCCTTGACTCCATTAATATTTCCAATGATGAGTTCAAATAAAGGTTCTGGCATGACAACTGCAAGTGTCATACCAGTATAAAATGGAGATGCCACCTGGATACATGCCTCAGGGAACAATCTCACTGATCCATCAATAAGGCTTGCATGGATCTGTCGACCTGTATACTGCTCAGGCCGAACTAAACTCTGCTTGACAGAGCAACCTGAGGAACCATTGTCTCTCAGGACCTTCACAGGAATGTCTCCCACAAACCCTGGCTGAACCAGGAAGGTACTGTCACCTGTGGAAGGGCCTGTGGAGGAAGCAGCTAGCCACTCATGAGGCTGCTGAATTGATGTGGCAAACATTGTGCCTTGAGGATTATATACTTGGGAAGATGGAACATTGGCCATCTGTGGAAGGGGGTTCACTGTCACTGTGGGACTAGTGAACTGTGGGGAAGTACCCACACTGGTAGGGACGTGACCACCAGGCTGCTGCTGAGGAATGAAGGCTGCATTCGCTTCCTGCCTCTTTTGAGCTGGTGGTGAAAAAGTTTGTCCCGACGGTCGGTTGCGTGGCTGATAGTGCTGCTGGTTAGGGTACTTGTTGTACCTCTTCCACTCAGGTTTCTGAGTGTTTTGCCCCTGGTCCTTCCACTGCGGTTTGCTTGGACCTTGACCATTACTCTGAGAACGGCCTTGGTGCTGGGATTCAGTCTGAGACGGCTTCCCAGACTTGGCAGTATCTTTTCTGCTCCAGGTGTTTTGCTTACGAGCTTGATACCCGTATGCAGTAAAGAATGCGTCAGCCTTCTCTGCCATTTGGCTGGCATCTTTCACCTGGCAGATCTTAAGCTGTGCTATGAGCTCAGCAGGCCACGACCTCTCTAGCTGTGTACGCAGCATAAGGTCAATTATCCCCTCACGCGTGGAAGGAGTTTCATCTTTCTCCATCCACTCATTTAAGTAAGCTGTGAGACGATCAAGGAACTGAACAGCTGTCTCCTTGTCTTGGAGACGAGCTCGCATGAACTGAACTTTGGCGTCGTCTACTGTGAGACCATACGCCTTAATGAGTGCAGCTTTCATCATCTCATATGTGAGATTGTCTCCACGAATTCTGTGGAGAATATCGAGGGCAGGGCCCTCAAATAGGCTAAGGAATTGGATCCGCTTAGCTGCCTCATCCAGTTGATACATGTCTGCCATGTCCTCAAAACGAGCTATGTACGGCTCGATTCGCTCGCTTTCCTTGTATGAAGGAAGCTTGATGCGTGGGGTCGCCAGGACATGTGCAGGGGGAACGCTCGTGGAGCTTGGACCAACTGCACCAGACGTGTCTGAAGCCAAGGAATCTCGCTTGAGCTTCAGCACTTCAAGTTCATGTTCTCGTTCTTTGTCTCGTTGTTCACGCTCGTATTCGCGCTGTTCTCGCTCGTGTTCGCGCTGTTCTCGCTCTTTTTCTAACTCGAGCTCGCGTTGTTTCTGCTCGTGTTCGCGCTGTTCTCGCTCGTATTCGCGCTCTTTCTCACGCTGCTCTTGTTCATATGCACGCTCTCTTTCACGTTCCTCACGCTGTTCTCGCTCGTATTCGCGCTGAATCCTACGCTCTTCGCGAGCATCTTTCTCACGTTCTTGCTCGTAATTGAACCGTGAGAGAACGTAACTCTGTATTTTCTCTGGGTCTGTGAGACCCATATCTTTGGCTTCCTGTACAAATACAGCGGTAGCCATGGCGCTAATTTATTAAGCAACCCGAAATTGAGCACTGACTGCTTAGCGACGAATACTAATAAACAAGTAAAGAGTACAGACACAAGCTAGTGGTGACCAGTCTTATCTAGTTAACTGGCAAAAATAAATCAAAAATGTAAATGACTGGGAAGACTCAATAATAAACACAATGGGTACGCCGACTTCCCAGGAGCGAGTAAAATCGTCTGGCGTTACCAAAAATAAACTAGAGTTAAGTACTCTATTGATTTATAAAGCAAAAACTCACTTGCTAAATTAACGGTAAACACCAGTAAGCTTGTGCCTATAAACTTTAATGATAAATACCTAAATATGAATGAGTGAGCACTATCTCGTGAATAGCTTTAGAGCTAGGAGTTAATATCCTGGAATGAGGTCGCCAATTGTCACGGTGTTTTTATAATAGATCTGTACTGTTAGCCTCTGGAGAAAGTTACATCACCCCTGACAATAAATAACTAATACTAATAATAATAACATCAGGTTCTTGCTGATGCATTAACTCCTGGCACAACGGATTTTAAGTTAATACAACAAGACTGGTCTAAGTACCAGTTATGAAAGCAAACGTTTATGCAAGCTAGGAGCTATATGGAAAATAAGCTTAATTATGGAGAAATGAAACAAGATTTTTACTCTACATTAAGCTCAAGAAATAGAACTGTTAAATTTATTAATTACAAAAACAAATTTAACATTACATTTCAAATCAAATTAAATGAGACGCACTCGCTCACTCACACAGAAGCTAAATACTTACGCCTAGGAAAAACACCTTAACTAAACTCTTAAGACTACAAAATACACAAAGGAAATACTAGTCAATGAATGCGGTGTATCACCCAAAGCTGGAGAACTAAAGGTGGGAGCTTGGAGAAACTGTAAGTGGAGTTTGGGTACTAGCTGACCTCTCGCACTGCTGCACAGGTCCTGTCTCCGTCACAGCAAACACTAAACTCAATTCAAATAATGTATAAGCGGGACGCACAGGCCACCGGAAGAAGGCGTGGCTAACAGTTGAATAAGCAGGGGCGAACAATAAAAAACAATAGTATCGCTCAGTACAGCACTTAGTGACGTGCATTAAATCGGTCACTTCCGAAAACAGTGACGAATGTTTTGAAAAGTGTACCCCGAGATGGAGAGAGAAACGGTTAACTGAGCGATACACAGTGAGTTTTCCACTAATAGTTCGTGGCTTCTCACAAAAAGGAAATGTCGCGAATTGATTCGTGACAGAGCCCTGCCCCTGGGCAGCCACGGCCAATTGCAGGGCCCCACGGACGAAAGGAGGCAAGGAGCGAGACGTCACCCCGGCAGGAGACGAGAGCCCGGACCTCCTGTACCCAAGCAGCCCAGTCAGGCCTCACAGCCTCCCCTGGCCTCTGCTCCCTACACCTGGCTCTGGGGCAGACTCACCTGACGGGCCCCAGTGTAAGCCAGTGCCACAGTCCTCCCCTGTCGGCGCCCCTAGACTCTGGAGACCGCAGTCCGCAGTCTCTCCTGATCCTCCCCAGGATGCCCGGGTGCGATTTCCCTACGCCCCCACGACTACGTAAGACTCCCACCTCCGGCCGAGACTTACACCAGAGGTTTCTGGAGCTATTCGGCCCCAGTCCTGAGGGCCACACCCCTGAGCCCAGCCCAGAGGCCATGGGCCCCTTCGCCACCTGCAGCCCGGGATGCGAGAGGACGCCCCTAAAAGTCGTCCCATGCCCTCTCGGCACGCCTCCCCTTGGCGGTGCCCCTAGCCCAGCAGGATTGCCAACGGCGTGTTCCTTCCCCCGCCCCCACGATGAGTGACTCATAATACGTGTGATGATGCCCCAGAAATAGTGACAGTGATTTAGGTTAAGTGTGACTTTGCCAAACCTAGTGTAAAATCATTCAGTGACTTAATACAGTGAATATCGGGGCAAGTAAGATCACAGTGAGAGAATAAAGGACGAGTGTGTGAACCAAGATCTGATGAACTAGACTTACGAGTGACGTCCCTTATATAAAAGTAGTAAGACTGTGCCGCCTGGAAATTCCTCCGTAGTAATACACCCCCACTGCTGTAAACTCTAAAGAAATAATACGAGGAAGTACTAGTAATATTCCCCCACTCACGCTACCCGTAAATTCTATATGACACTCTTTCACCACAGTACCTAGTGTAAGTGTAAACCAGAAATAGGATGAATTACCAAAGTCCCTTTGCTATTGGAAAACGTGTAATTCAAATTGTTAATACTTACCTATCTCCAATATTACCATAACTCCGGCCTAGCCCGTCACAAGTCACTCCCCACACCCCCCTTCTCCCCCCCCTTGCGAGACTCACTCCCCGCGCCTCACGCGCGTGCCTATATTCACTGTAACCTGAATACACTAAACTTAATTGTGTTGGCATTAGTATCAGATAAGCAAGTATCCTGCGAGATACACATATCCTAGATAAGGTTTTATTTCTTGCTATATCTTATGTGAGGGAGTGATCGCCCTCTACCTACACAGATCAAAAGCCCTCGGGAGCAGGGGGGTGGTTGCTTTCTCAGGCAGAGGAACTCCTTAAGAGTGAAATGGCTGGGAAGCATGCCGGCACGTGACTGGCTACAGCATAGCTAGGTCTTTCGGGTGTGGGCAATCAGGCAAGTTAGCTGCCTACTGCGACTGCAACACAATGGCGAGGTGTTCAGGAAGTTAGCCAAAGAAACCTTGATGGACTCTGAAAGAACAATAATGGCCCCCAGTCCCGTGCAGCCCTTAAATGGGCAGGGGGTGCTAAGAATCTCACGGTTGCCTCAATTACAATCTAATTCCTTTGTCAATGCAAAAAATACAATTAAAATTGGTAACTGGAATGTGAGAACGCTAAATCATGACGGTAAAATCGATGAGTTAGTGAAGGTTTTTCAAAATTACGGACTTGATATTTGTGCTCTGACAGAAACTAGATTAACTGGAGTCGATAAGATGGATTTGGAGGATGGTATACGTTTATTGATATCTGGTCGACAGGACGGAATGGATTATCAGGGAATAGGATTGTTGCTGGGTTGTAAGGCATATAAGGCTTTATGTGAGTGGGATCCTATAGATGAGCGATTGTTATACGCACGGTTTAAATCAAATCATGGCAACATCAGTCTGTTTGTGTGTTATGCACCTACTAATGATGCACTCGATGAAAGGAAAGACACATTTTATGAAAAGTTGCAAGAAGGAGTAGGAAGGGTACCTAGACATGATGTTTTGATCTACGTTGGAGACTTTAATGCAGTAATGGGCTGTTCAAATGAGGGATTTGAGGCATGTATGGGTAAGATGGGAGTTGGTAGTAGGATGAGTGAAAACGGAGTGAGGTTTGGAAGCTTCTGTCTAGCAAATGACTTAGTCATCGGGGGCACACTCTTTCAGCATTGCAATATACACAAGACAACTTGGGTGTCGCCGTGTAGAAAATATAAAAATCAGATTGATCACATCGCTATCAGTAGGAGGCATAGAAGTTCTCTGCTAGATGTTCATGTTAAACGGGGAGCGGATATTGGTAGTGACCATCAACTCAGCATTGCAAAAATAAGGTTTAAACTTAAAAATCAGAAGAAGGAAAAATCTGGTGTTGGTAGATACGATATTGTTAAGCTTAGAAGGGAAGGAGAAGAAAAGGAGGAATTCAGATTAGAATGCAGAAATAGGTTTTTGGTGTTGGAAACGTTGGAAGAGGGGGAGAGAAGTGTAGATGAGATGTGGGAGGATGTGAACAAAGTTTTGCATGAGACTGCTGAATGTACGATTGGAAGGAGACATAGATTCAGGAGAAAGAAATGGATATCAGAGGAAACGTGGGATATGATAAAAAAGAGAGGTGAGGCTAAATTGAGGAGTGAGATGCAATGCGTTGATGAACGAGAGATTGAATTAGCAAGAGCTGCGTACTGGAGTTTGAATTCAGAAGTAAGAAGGTTAGCTAGGATAGATAAAAGAAGATGTGTGGATGAAAAGGTTGCAGAGACTGAAATCTTAATAAACAAAAATGATGGACAGAGTCAAAGAATAGCATATGAATCGATTAGAGAACTGAGTGGTAATGCAGGTAAACGCAAGGAAATACCAGTTAGAGACAGGGAAGGAAATTTATTGACCAAAGATGGAGATATTAAAAACAGATGGAAAGAGCATTTTGAGACAGTTCTTAATAGACCAATACCACCAGAAGAGGATATACCGTCTGCTCAGGAAGATTTAAATATAGAAACAGGAGAGTTGAGGCTTGCAGAAGTGGAGAAAGCAGTAAAACAGTTAAAGAATAATAAGGCACCTGGGGAGGATGGTTTATTTCCGGAAATGTTTAAAGTGGAGGGGGATAGATTAATAATGATCTTGACCAAGCTATTCAATAAGATATGGGTGACGGGGTTACTACCGTCAGTTTGGAAGAATGGTGTAATTGTTAAAGTTCCGAATAAGGGAGACCTGAGTGAATGTGGTAATTGGAGGGGAATCTCTTTGTCACCGATAGCTTTGAAAGTTTTCAGTAGAGTGTTGTTAAATAGGTTGGAGCCGGTGGTTGAGGGTATTCTGAGGGATGAACAGGCTGGTTTTAGAAAGGGACGTGGTTGCAATGATCAGATCTTTATAGTTAGGCATTTGATGCAGCAAGTTAATGAAATGAGAGTACCGTTAAGTCTTTGTTTTGTTGATTTTGAAAAGGCTTTTGATAGTGTTTCGAGAGAGACTATGGGGAAGATCATGAGACATTATGGAATACCAGAGGAGTTTGTGAGGGTCATTATGAACATGCATGAGGACACATTTTGTAAAGTGATGGTTGATGGTTGTCTGAGTGATTCGTTTGAAGTCAAGTCCGGAGTAATTCAAGGTGGTGTTCTATCGCCTTTACTATTTATATTGGTCATTGATTACATTATGAAACGCGTTGGAACAGAAACCGGTGCAGGTATACTTTGGGGAGGGAACAGGAAACTTTTGGATTTAGATTATGCAGATGATATAGTTTTGATTTGTGATGGGCCAGAAGAGATGCAGAGAGTGTTGGACTGTTTGGTGAGTGAAGGTCGCAAGGTGGGTTTGGTTATTAATTGTGGAAAAACTGAAATAATCAATATGAATATGGAAAATGCGCAGGAATGTGTAATTGGAGGTATGGTTGTAAAGCAAGTTGATAGGTTTAAATATTTAGGTACTTATTTAGCCAAGGATGGTTCTTTGAACTTTGAATTCGAGGAAAGGTTAAAGAAGGCTAATCAGGCAATGGGAATGCTTAAAAATATTGGGAATAATAACAATTTCTCTGTGCATACAAAAATCAAACTTTATAAGGTAATGGTTAGGAGTATCTTAATTTATGGACACGAGTCTTGGTACAGCACAGTGACTATGAAAAATAAATTCTTGGTGTTTGAAAAATAAAGCACTTAGAAGAATATTAGGAGTTAAGTGGTGGGAAAGGATACCAAATAGTAGAATTAGAGAAATAACGGGAGTGCAGCCGATCGATGAATATGTTAGATTCTCACGATGGAAGTGGCTAGGACATGTGTATAGGAGACAGGGAATAGTACGAGGTACACCAGGGTGGGTGGCACTTGGTAGGAGAGGTAGAGGAAGGCCAAAAGAGACGTGGGTGAGGACAATGAGACGGGAAGCTGGAGATGAGTGTTGGGGAGATCTTGAGGAGTTAGCACAAGATAGGATGTGGTGGTGTGAGTTCATCGAGGCCCTATGCATCCCCGAGGGTGCCACAGGAAATGATTGATTGATTGATTGATATCTTATGTTGTAATATCTGCTGACTTTGTTCTGTGTCTGACTGTGGTAATATACGTGTAAAGGTTATTGCTTTAAGTTTTTGTGTTCTGCCTCTCTTTATTGCACTAAGCTCCGGTCTCGAAAGAGGACCCCGCTCCACGTTAGGTGTTTTAGGAACAAGAAGTCGAGCCTAATTACACCTAGCATTACAACATGATTCCATCCCAACCTCCTCTATTATTCCCGACTCTATGGCGTACGTGACCGCCTGTTTCCTTGACCGCTTGTTTCCTTAGCAACTGTTGCATATGTCTATGGCGTGCATAATGCCTGCTATGGTAGGTCAGTTATTTCACCAATCCAGGCACTATATGTTTCACAAATATAAGTATTGGCTTCACTATATAAAGGTAAAATACTTACATCATTTACGGGAAGGGTGAAGCAGAATGGAAACCCCGTTATAACATACCACACTCCTGCCTGTAGGCTTAACAGCTGATAACGGGCCCCAATGATTTACAGACAATATATCTATGTTCCATAGACACAATTACTTCGTATTATAGTAAAAAACACTGTACAATCACAATATTTCAAAAATGGCTTCTGCCTTGGGTGGGAGGGGGAAAATGGCAGGTTTAAAGGGATGCTGACAGCTGTGCTACTCTCCTGCCCGGCTGGTCATGAGATACTGAGATATTTCTGTTGCCTTGTCTCATCAGAGCAGTCACAGTGTTGCCAAATGCTTACCTCAGAAAAGAGATGCACACACTAGAACGCTCCAAAATTTGACACAAATCGGCTGAAAACTTTTCTTTTGACAGCGTTTTTTCTGCTTAGGAACATGATTCATGTGACTGTGTTCCTTTGTAACAAACCACATGGAACGCGAATCGCGTGACTGCATGAGAGGGTAAATAGTACAGTCTATATCATAAACCAAGTTAGGAAAAGGTTAACTACACTGTGTGAAAGAGAGAGAGAGAGAGAGAGAGAGAGAGAGAGAGAGAGAGGACAGGCAGAAAGGGAGAAGGAGAGCAAGTGGAAAAATGAGAAATGAGAGGACAGTTACAGAGAAAATAAGAAGGGGAGAGGCAAGGAGAGAACAACAAGAGCTAACAAAAGAGACAGAGTGTGAATAGAAGAGACAGTGAGAAGTGAAATGAGATAGAAGCAGAGTGAAAGGGAAAGAGAAAAGGGAGATGTGTATAGAAAAGGCCAGAAGACAGGGAAGTAGAGACAAAAGGAGAGACAGCTGAGAGAAAATGGGAATAGAGCAAACATAGAAATAGGGATAACAAATGGAGAAAATGAGAAAGAGAGCTACGGAACGGAATATTGAGATCGATAATGAGAAAAATTAGAAAAGGAGGCAAGGTAACAGGAAGGAGGAAGAAAGTGTGTTATTCTGGCAAGGACACAGGGAAAGAACTAAGACGAAAGCACTGAGGCTGACTAAAAAGAAAGTAACATTCAAGTAAAAAGGGAGGGAGAGAAACAGAGAAACTAGAGAAATGTGCAGAGAGAAAGTAGAGACTAAGGGTGGGAAGAAAATAGGTTACTTTTTAGGGCAAGAAAGAAGAGGGGGATGTTAAGAACGGAAGACAAGGGGAGGGAGGTAGGGAAAGACAGTGGAAAGAGCAGAAAGAAAGAAGAGATTTAGGTGACAGGGAGAGACGGAGAGAGGAGAGAGAAAATGAGCATGCAGTTATTACTGGGGGAAGAAAGCAATGAAGGAAATGGATTTTGTACAAGTAAAGAAGTACGGAGAAAGTAATAGAGAAAAAAAGGAAAGACATGTGATAGATGAATAAAGTAAGACAAAGTTGTGGCACAGGGAGGGAAAAAGATAAGTGAGGTAAGGAGGGAGTGACAGAGGGGGAGAGAGACGAAGGAAAGGAAAGAGGAAGGAAGGAAGGTAGGGACTGAGCAGATAGCTATAAAGAAAGAGGAAGGAGGGAAAAGGAAACTGGGGATGAGACAAAGGATCCAGAGAGAGAGAGAGAGGGGGGAGGCAGTACACAGACAGGCACAGACAGATAGGTCGACAAATATTCAGAAAGTGTGTGTGTGTGTGTGTGTGTGTGTGTGTGTGTGTGTGTGTGTGTGTGTGTGTGTGTGTGTGTGTGTGTGTGTGTGTGTGTGTGTGTGTGTGTGTGTGTGTGCTTCCGTCTCTGTGTCACTCCTATAACATTGTTCCATTTTTTCCCCTGCGTGCTTTCTTCATCTCTGCTTCAGTTTCTTCTCCACTCACTTTATTTTATCAGTATTTCTCCTGATTGTTCTTACCATTCCAAGTCTCTCTCTCTCTCTCTCTCTCTCTCTCTCTCTCTCTCTCTCTCTCTCTCTCTCTCTCTCTCTCTCTCTCTAGGAATAAAGAGATTGTTCTCACAGTATATATCTCCTTAATACAGCCACTTCCTGAGTTGCTGTAGAATTTTGGTCACTTGAAAAAGACATAAGTCGACTTAAAAAGAGTTCAGGAGACTAAGCATGAAGACTGTGAGACTTTTTTAGTAGAAACTCGTAGACTACGAGGTCAGATCATCAAAGTGTTTAAAATCTGAAGGGGTTTCAGGTTTCACAATCATTACATAGAAAGTTGCTTACTCTTAACACTGACTCGGCACACAACCATGGTTGGAAGCTGTAAATGAAAAAATTTACCACCAGAATTACGTGAAAACTTTTTCACGTGCAAGATCTGCTCCACATGGAACTGACTCAACATGAACGTTGTTAACACTACAGTAGAGAAGTTTAAGGGATTCATTGGCAAGAACTTACACTAGAAGTAAAGTGAATTAGATATGCATTCCCAGGCAAACAAGAAGTATCTCCACCGTATGGGCTGCATAGTCATTAAAATCCTAACTTTTCCTTGTAATTCCTCTCTCTCTCTCTCTCTCTCTCTCTCTCTCTCTGTAAAAAAGGTGTCTACTACCACAACATTTAATCACAGCAGATTTATTCTCTCTCTCTCTCTCTCTCTCTCTCTCTCTCTCTCTCTCTCTCTCTCTCTCTCTCTCTCTCTCTCTCTCTCTCTCTCTCTCTCTCAGTGTAGTAAACCTTTTCCTAACTTGGTTTATGATATATACTGTACTATTTATTAGCTGTTCGGACTGCACGTAATTAAAGAGGTGCTTGAAGTACAGAAACCCCTTGCTGGCTGTGAGCGAGAGTACGGAGGATACCGGGTGGGGTTATGGGATCGGAGAGAAAAGTGGGAGAGGATACCCCTCAATTGAGCAGTGTTACAAACACCTTAGTCCACGGGAAAGGAAACGAACTTATTCCGACGTCTGTACATATTGACATAAGAATACTTCAGTTAGACAATACCAGGGCTCGTTATCAAGCTTTCATGAAAGGTACTATCAATTTCTGGTAATGGCAAGATCACCATTAGCTTACTGTCAGTTTACGACTGCTTTTCCAGAACTGAGTGCAGTGCTGGATGATTCGGCAGCAAGAGCCCTTGCTGACGTTAAAGCGGTTTTTCGAGATCATTTGAAGAAATTTCAGAATAAATGGACACATATTTGCCAAAAAATGTCGACCAGTGTCAACATAGCTGAGTCAGAAATGTGTTCGGTGTGAAGGTCGGTGAAGCTGGAGAAGATATCCCAGGTTTTCAAAAAGAACTTGTAGATCTCCAAGAAAATATGGTGCAGAAGCAACATTTCGAAAGTCCCTCGTACTCTGAATTCTAGGCTCAACTAAAGGATAAGTCCTCTTCTTACTCGTGAGGCTGAAAAGGCTCTTCTCCGGTTTCCAGTCATATACCCCTGTGAACAAGGATTTTCAGTTCTTGTGATGATCAGGACTAAAGCAAGGAACCGTCTGGATCTTCAGCATGATTTGTGCTATGCTCTGTCTATCACATGAAGCCTAATCTGGAAGAACTCGCTCATAAAATGAAGGAACATCACAGTAGCCACTAAATGTTTTCTTCCTTTTCAGTTTTTTCAATGAAGTCTATCAATTTGAAGAAAGAAAATGTCAATTTCCTGTCATTTGTGTGATCATAGAAAAGCATTATCATGGTAACCACAATTTTTGTTTACTAAATTGATCAGCAAAGAACCAGTAGTTAGAAGGACTCACTCACGAAGAAGCATCATAGTTTCCAGTCAGAAGTTTTTCCTTTGCTTGCCTAATTTTGCAATAAATAACATTTACATGAAGTTGTGACTTTCATTTTCTTCGATCATTAGAAGAAATATTGAAAAGTATTGATTATCAAATTAAAGTAAAATTCAGTGAAATTTATTTAGTAAATTTTACTGAATTTTACTTAAACAGTCCATTGCACTGTATCCAATAAATTTTATTGGATAAAACTAAATGAAGAAACACTGAAATAATGTTTCCACCCTGAAGGTCGCCAGCCAAAAAAATTCTGTTCAGGGTCACGGCCAAAAAAGTTTGGGAAACACTGCCCTGAGCACTGGACAGCAGGTCATCATCTGGGGCCAGCCCCTGGCTATGACTTCCCACCAGCCTGGGCGAAAGGTTATGGCTGACCAGAATCTACATCTCGTTACTGAAGTGTGGGTTTTGTAAACTAATCAGTCCACCATATCTATTAACATACTCCCCTAAGTAAACAACGTGACTCTCTGAACAGAGTGGAGAAATAACAGCACGAAGCATTACCCCCCCTCTGCACCTTTCCCCATCTCAATGGAAATTGTTCGTGACACTGTACCTATTGCTTTCCATAGCCTTCTGTGCCACTCTTGGTAGTCTTTGAAAACTCGCCCTAATGGCGAGGATACACCTTTTATATGCTCAAACACAATGCTTCTCCAAATATTCTACCATTCTCCGTAACTCTCTTGGCTAATATTCATAAGGAGAGAGAGGCTTGATGTGTTTCTCTGCACACAAACAGTTATCTCTGATATGATATGTCTAGAATGAAAGTGACAGAAGTGATGTAAGTGTCAAGTAGACTCAGTGGAATAGTTGGCAAACTTTTATTTTGGCTGTAGATGCACGTCTGTGGCACTTTAGAGCTGCGGATTGGAAGGCCCTCAGGTAGTACTTCTTTGATTTTCCCTAGGATGATTATTGCTTCCATGGCCGGGAGCCATCTGGGTGTGCCTTGCGCATTACAGAGGTTATTCTCTCGGGCATGGAAGCATATATTCCTTTCTCATATCCTTTGACTAATGCAAGAAAGCCTTGGTTTAATCACGCTTGTTCTAATGCTGTCCGCAACAAGGAGAGGGCCTATAGAAGGTATTGGAGCTAACCCACCCTTGAATCACATCTTTTATATGTTTCTGCCCCGGAATCGTGCTAAATTTGTTCTTCACCCTGCTAAAAATGATATCATCCATACTAAATGCTTTCAACTCTTCAACTCGAATTCTTAACGCTCCTTCTGGCACCTTGCCAAAAACTTTTCTAACAACTTTACCTCATGATCCTTCCCTCCTCTTTTCCACTCTGATGGCTCTATAGCTATTTCTTCTACTGATAAAGCAGATCTCTTCACTCAGACTTTCTCCTCCAATTCCACCTTAGATGATTCCGGTGCTGTTCCTCCATCACTTCCCCCCTCTGACTTCCTCATGGCTGACATTAAAATTTCTTCAGCTGATGTATTTTCTGCCATTCCTGGCCTCATTACTAACAAGGCATATGGGCCTGATGGAGTCCCTCCTGTTGTCCTCAAGAACTGTGCTTCTGTGCTTACACCCTGTCTAGGCGAGCTCTTTCGCCTTTGTCTATCAACTTGTACCTCTCCTTTTTGCTGGAAGTTTGCTCTCATTCAGCCAGTCCCAAAGAAGGGTGACCATTTCTAACCCTCTAACTATCGTACAATTGCTTTAACATCCTGTATCTCAAAAGCTTTTGAGTCAGTTCTTAATAGAAAAATTTTAAAGCATCTTTCCTGTCACAATCTTCTTTCTGATCGCCAGTATGGGTTCCGTCAGGGACGTTCCACTGGCAATCTTCTCACCTACCTTTCAGACTCCTGGTCATCCTCCTTTCGGGACTTTGGCGAAAGCTTTGCCATTGCACTTGACATCTCTAAGGCTCTCGATCGAGTCTGGCATAAATCTTTAATTTCCAAACTGCCCTCTTACGGTTTCTATCCTTCTATCTGTGCCTTCATCTGTAGCTTCCTTTGTGGTCGTTCTATAACCGCTGTTGTAGACGGCCATCATTCTTCTCCTAGATCTATCAACAGTGGTGTTCCTCAGGGCTCTGTCCTATCACCAACTCTATTCCTTTTATTCATCAATGACCTTCTAAGCTGTATATCTAACCCTATCCACTCTTATGCTGATGACTCCACCCTTCATCTTTCCATTCGGTTCCTGCAACGTCCATCTCAGCAGTTAATTCAACAAACAAGGGATGAAGCTATGGCACACCTAATGTCTGACTTGGCTCGTATCTCTGATTGGGGTAAAAATAATCTGTTTGTTTTAAATGCATCAAAGACTCAGTTTTTACACCTATCAACCTGACAAAATCTTCCACGAGTATACCCACTAATGTTTAATAATATTCAACTTAATCCTGCATAATCCTTGAACATGCTTGGGGTTTCATTTACTCGGGACTTATCTTGGAAAGATCATATTACATCTCTTGTAAAATCTGCTTCCAAGAGATTAGGTGTGCTAAGCCAACTCCGTTCCTTCTTTACCCCTGCACAATTGTTGACTCTATACAGGGGTTTTATCCACCCTTGTGTGGAGTACAACTCTCATGTGTGGGGAGGCTCCCCACATACAGCTCTTCTCAATAGGGTGGAGTCAAAGGCTTTTCGTCTAATTAACTCTCCTCTTACTGACTCCCTTCAACCTCTGTCTCTTCATAGCACTGTTGCATCTTTATCTCTTTTCTATCGCTACTTCAATGGTCATTGCTCCTCTGAACTGTCTGCATGCATTCCTCCACCTCTACGACGGGCGCGTAGCACCCGTCTAGCAGCAAACTCTCATCCCTTTTCTGTCCAGCTTTCTAAAGCAAGAGCTAAACGTCACTCCCAGTCCTTCATTTATGCAACAGGTCAACTCTGGAACAGTCTCCCTTTGTCTGTATTTCCTGCTTCCTATGCTCTCCATTCTTTCAAACGCAGTGTGTCCAGGCGTCTCGAAATGATCGGATCTTGAATTTGACTCTCTCTTGTATTTTGTTTTTCTCTTGGAAGGAGCAACAATTGCAGGATCGCGGCCTTTGGTTCCTTCTTCCTCGCATTAAAAAAAAAAAAAAAAAACTCTGCTGTCACAAGCTTTCATCATCATCCTTGACACCAAATCAGTTGGGATGATCTCTGGTAAGGGACCATGCTGTAGCTCTGTTAATTCGCATCATTTCCATGTCAGTTCCTTTTTCTTTGAACTGCATTTTCCTCTCACAGCTTTTCAGAACCTTCAGGTGTTAAGTACTTGTTACTAATCCTGAGAGTTCTTTGTATACTGAATAGTAATCGTCTAGTGGCAGCCAGAGTGCAATATAAGTCATCATAATTATGAAATTAATAAAGACATGTTACCACCCGTCGAGTGTGAGATTATCGATGAGCTGAACAATATAGCTTGTGACTAGTAAAGGAGTAACGTCTTCATTGTAAGGAAGTCCTCCTTATTTATTTATTTATTTATTTTTTTTCTATCCTCAAACAGTTTCTTCGGCTTTGGTAAAAACCATGGCACTGAGGTAGTTGGGAAAACCTCCCTCTATCCCCTCTGTACGATATCGAGGATGTCTATCTATATTTTATGACTACTCTCAGATGTCAATTTTATTAAGTAAAGAAGGACATCTCGTCCTTAACATTTTCAGCTCGATTTGATGGTTGCCATAATGATTCTTGAACTGCTTGACATTCATGAAATTGGTAATTGAACATGTGAATTCCAGTAAACTATTTCATCATTAAAAATTAATGTTACTCGATCGGCACGAATGAGAAAATAAATATATTTAAAAGACGATGTTACCCAAACAGCCCTCGTTCCTTACCTTGCTACCTGATAGAGGACGAGGATATGGCCAGACTCAAGCTCATTACATTTCTTTATACAGAAATTGCAATTAAGTGATGTACATGATATGGAATGAACTGAATAGCATTAATGAGCCATATGTTAATTACCAACCCTTGAGTATCGCCAGCTATAAATCTTAATCGCTCTAATGCGGTTCCATTCATGGTTTATAAATATATATCTGGAAAAAAGTCACATGGATTATTGATCAGTACAATAAAAATGTGTATAATTTCATTTAGTTTCGTCTTGCTCCCGACGTAGTCCTCATTGTCAGCCATAAAGTTATTTCAGTCTCCTGTGAACCAGGCAGCCACTGTACTGGATGTGGTCAATAGTTCAATGCAGGAATTAAGACGACTGTATAAAAGAGTTATTGGGTGGATGTGATCAAGTCAGCCTGGATTGTATAGCTCGGTGATGGATAAATTCATAAAACTGCCGTTGTAACAACTACCTCGTCTCAATACTGGTTCATTATTCTTGATACTGTGGCCACGCCAAGCAGGTGGTCGCACAATGACCTTAATGAAAATGACGACGTTACTGCGACCCTTACCCACACCACCACCTTAACTTATGTGGGTGGTGCTCTGCCTGGTAGAACTATGTCGTGTTTAATCAAGGCTATTGTGATATACAAGGTTTCTCTATACACCACATTAGTGACCAAGAATATTCTGAGAATCTAATATTACTGACGAATAGGAACAGTAATTGGAAGATAGCATGCAACTGCCGACACTGAGGGGTGGTGGGTATATATGAGAAGCCCGGCAGCCAAAAGCATCAGAAGACCTGGTGCCGGTGTAGAGTGAAGACCATCTTGGTTCTCTCCCAACTACACTTAATTGGCCTACGTCATGAAGAAGTCTGTGTTGGTGGCCCTGCTGGTGGTGGCCCTGCTGGGAGCCAGCCTGGCACCCCAGGCACAGGCTCAGGGATGGGAGGCACTCATTCCCGCTGTGGTTAAGCAGATAGCCAGGTTGGAATCAGATTGTACTCTGTTAAATTAATTATTATTTTTTAATCTATTCCATATTTAACTTTATGTAGTAAACACACACACACACACACACACACACACACACACACACACACACACACACACACACACACACACACCACAAAGCCACCCAGAAGACAAGGCGTGTGTGCTGGGCAGTCCCCAGGTCCTGTCTTCCCCCTTACTATGTTTTCAGCCCACACCCCAATGACCGGGCCAATGAATCGCCCGGCCTGCATTATAGGTGCAGGACATCTTTCAACGAACGAACGCACACACACACACACACACACACACATATATAGATATAGATATATATATATATATATATATATATATATATATATATATATATATATATATATATATATATATATATATTATATATATATAAATATATATTATATATATAAATATATATTATATCTATATATCTATATCTATATATATAAATATATATATATATATATATATATATATATATATATATATATATATATATATATATATCTATCTATATATATATATATATATATATATATATATATATATATATATATATATATATATATATATATATAAAAAGACGGGAATATAAATGTTGACTATACTTCAAGAATTTAAACGGTAAGTTACAAGTTACACTTAAATGGAGTAGTTTCTGTCTAATCACTTAATTTTACTTTATTCTGTTACTTCGATACGATGTTCGGCGATGGTGATGGTGGTGGTGTCGTCAGCCTGTGGGGACGGAGAGGCGTGGAGATCTTGGGTCACCCTTGCCGCTACCGGGTGAGGCCAAGGGTCAAGCGCTGGCAGCTGTACTACAAGGGCACTGTGTCCTGCCCTGGCTGGACCTCCATCACTGGCAGTGGTAAGTGGTCACGGTTTGGGTCACAACGAAAACTGACAGTGGTTCGTGAGATGTTGAGGGTAGAAGTAAATGTCGGTGTAATATATCGCGATATACACACGGTTTCCCGAACTTGACTTATTAACCCAAGGAAATGATTGTAGGACTGATTTTTCGTAAGAAGAAAAAATGATATATGAACATGGGCTCAGTTCTCAGCTGTTACGGTACAACAGTACCTGATGATATTATGGGCGATAATCGTCTACATAATAATTCTCCCATAAGGTCATCAGTAACTGCAGCTCCACAACGACTGAGAATTGAACCCATATCGATAAAGTATTTGTGCCTCATAATCACCCCACGATCACTTGAAGTTAGATAGATAGATAGATGTAGATATAGATATAGATATAGATATTGATACTGTATATATACTGTATACATCCCAGGATTGTTGTGTCGTGGGTACCTGCGTAACGACTTCTGTTTGTAGGCTCATAGAACCGAACCTTGGGGATCCCCCTTTTACTCATTTTTGAAAATATCTAGTTCCATCCTTTGTAAGGGACCTTAGACCGCAATGGGTTATTGTTGTTGCTCCTTCCCCTATCCTGTGCTCTGCTGTAGCATTGGGCCATCACATATTTAGACTTGGCCACCCTTGGCCACCTCAGTTTTTAACTCCTAGCTACATCCCTGTTCTGTGGTTTATTTCGTATCCTTTGCTATATCAACACCCAAATGCCTAAAATAATTTATTAATTCAAAACCTTCCCCTTTTAGGATTATATTCATACACCTCATCACTTTGTCTATCTCATTTCGTTTTTCAGTTTTATCTTCTCACAATTTCTTCTGATCACAGACTCCAGTTCCAGAACTTTATTCTCAGAAACAGCGATCAGTAATTTAACAACTGCAAACAACAACCGATTTTTTTCCAGTCTTCCTCCTTCCCTGCAACCTTTAACTTTGTTTCTCTCCATAATACTGCTACATCTACTTCCCTCAACAGCCCGTACAAGAACACACAAAAGAGTCATGAAGACATCACGCATGCCTAACACAATCTCACCCTTACCTCAAATCATTTGCCTTCTCCCTGTTTGTTCACACATATGCCCAACTCATTCCTTGAAAACTTTTCACTGTGGTAAAACTTTCCCTGCCACCCCATACATCTGAAGCACTTTTACGAGGCAGGTGTTACACATATCCCCACATTACCACTCTATCACAAATCTTACCTAGAATACTCAGTAGAAATGATATACAGCAGCTCAATACATACATGACCTCCCTCACCTCAGGCCTCGCATACACCGACTTACCTCACCAAACTGTTCTGCCGCACTTTCTTCAGGCTCTCCATTGCCATCTGATCTGTTCCTGCTGCCTTCCCACACTTTCTTTTTTATTCTCTCATTTTCTTTCCTACCTATTTCCCTACCCTATGACACTTAAGGATCTTCACACCAGGAAATCTCGATCATCAGTTGCGTTCAAAACTTTTTTTTTTTTTTTCATAATACCCCATCTCTTTTTTACCAAAATCAGGGGTAGTTATTGTTTCTCTCATAGCTCCTATTACTGCTTTGCTCATTTATCTCGTTCCTCACACAATACCTAGTTCTAGACAGAATTTTACTCTGTAAGAACTCTATCTTTTTTATCCTCGTTTTCAATTTTATTTCTTTCTATAACTCCAGGGAGAAAAAGTGAACAGATGGAGAGAAAACTTTAAGGAATTGTTGAACGTAGAGGATGGAAGTAATGCGAATATAAGTGGCTGGGGAATGGCTGGGAGAAGGAGGGAGGTGAGAAGACAGGAAGAAATCAGTAGGATAGAAGTTGTGGAAGCAATGAAGAAAGTTAAATCGGGGAAAGCCCCAGGAATTGATGGAGTGTGTGGTGAAACGCTGAAGCATGGGGGAGAAATAGTAGTAGAATGGATGTGGAAGATGTGCAGATTGGCCTTGGAGGAAGGTAGAGTCCCGGAGGATTGGAAGTCAGGTATAATTATTCCCTTGTACAAAGGAAAAGGGGAAAAAGAAGTGTGTGGTAATCATACGGGCATTTGTCTTCTTAGTATAATAGGAAAAGTGTATGGTAGGATACTTATAGACAGAGTTAGAGAAAGAACAGAGAAATTAGTTGGAGAAGAACAGGAAGGCTTTAGGAAGGGAAGAGGTTGTATAGATCAGATATTCATTCTTAGATCTTTAGTGGAAAAGTTTCTAGAGAAGGGAAAGAAGTTGTATGCGGCTTTCATGGATTTGGAGAAAGCATATGACAGGGTGGATAGACAAGGATTGTGGAAAGTGTTAAGAATATACGGAGTAGATGGGAAGTTGTTGAATGCTGTGAAGAGTATGTACGATGGTGCGAAGGCTGCAGTGCGTGTGGATGGTGAACTAAGTGAATTTTTCTCTTTGAAAGTTGGTTTGAAACAGGGATGAGTCACGCCTCCATGGTTGTTCAATCTGTACATGGATGGGGTAATAAAAGAGGTACAAGGTAGGGTAGTGTATGTTGGAGTGGCCCTGGTGAGAGAGGATAGTGTTTGGAAACTCCCTGTACTGTTGTTTGCAGATGATACTGTGTTGTTGAGTGAAGACGAAGGGGAGCTGCAAGGCTTGGTGGATGAGTTTGAGAGAGTGTGTAAGAAACGGAATCTAAAGGTGAATGTAGGGAAGAGTAAAGTGATGGTCTTTGAGAGAGGTGAAGTTGGTGAATGTACAGCGAGGTTTGATGGTGAGGAATTGGGAAAATGTGAGTACGTTTAAGTACTTGGGTAGTGTGATGAGTAAGGATGGAGGTTTGGAGGGTGAAGTGCTTGAAAGGGTACAGCAGGGAAGAAAGGTTGCTGGTTCTTTGAAAGCAGTGATAAGAAACAGGGAAGTGAGCATGGAAGTGAAAAAGTTACTACATGACAGTATTGTGATACCAACTCTAACGTACGGAAGTGAAGCTTGGACATTGTTGGAAGGACACAAGTCAAGAGTGAGAGCAGTGGAAATGAGTTATTTAATAGGGGCCTCTGGAGTCACGTGGAGAGACAGGCTGACGAATGAGGATATAAAGGAGCTTTGCAGTGTGGATGTGGATGTGATAGGAGGCGTTATGAGGAACACACTGAGGTGGTTTGGCCATGTGGAGAGGATGGAGGGTGAAAGACTGACGAAGAGAGTGTATGTGAGTGAGGTGGAGGGGGGAAGAGGGAGGGGGAGGCCGAGGAAGAGATGGAGGGATGGGGTTGAGAGGTATATGAGAGAGGGGGTTGTGAGTTGGGAGCAGGGCAGTGAAATGGCGGGGGACAGGGTGACTTGGAGGCGATTTGTTTGTGGCCACCCCAAACGGGATTGAGGCGTCTGGCAATAGATAGATAGTTAGATAGATAGAACTCCAGTATCATTTTCTTGACACAGTATACAGTTTCTTTCTGCACTCTCTCCAGTTTACCCTCCGTTTTTGCAATTCATATTCCCATAATATTTTTTTTACAAGGCGTCTAACCTCCTCATTGTGGTGGTGTTCATTTCAGTACAATACAGTTTGACTGGCATGGTCTCTAACTGCCGTGGATGGGTGGTTACTGCTAAGCTGCTGACCCTTTGCACCAGGATTCGAATCCTGGTGCAGGCAGTCGGCATCACTCGACTCAAGTGTCCATCCATTCTTAATGGCTTGTTTTTCCTCTACCATGGCCTGTCTGGCCGACCAATCCCATCAAGATGTTAGGTAAAATGAGTATCTAGAGTAACACCTAAGTAAGATAACTGTGGTATAAGCTGGATGATGCAGTGGCCTTGCATCCCATTATACTGAGTGAAAAAACTTCCACGTGCTCAAAGGCCAAGGTTATAGAAATGAACACCGCAACTAAGCGACTTACAGCGCTTACACCCTGCTTTACCAAATATAATGAACCATGCTTTCATATCTCAACTAAAACATCACAACTGACATGCAGTAAATTTGTATGTTTTTGGTTACCTGCGCCTGTGTGTTTGCAGTGACCACTCGCAGTCGCTCCAAGGTGGCCATCAAAACCATCACCGACTTCGTACAGAAAGCAGTGAAGGCCGGAGTTATAAAAGAGAGCGATGCCAAGCAGTTTCTTCAGTAATAGACCACCTAACATCTTCAGTAGCCGTACTCTGGATCAAACTACATCAGCAGCAGCCCTTCCACAGCCTCAAGCATTTTTAGTACTCCTCTTCCAAGCAAAGCTCTTTCTTTAATGGTTCTCCTCTAAACGAGAAAGTATCTTTAGCAATAACCCTCCAAACCAAACACTTCATTCCAAAGCTGCCTCCAAGTCATGCAGATATTTCGGCTATTTTCCTTCCTGTTCAATAAACCTTCAGCAACCCTCCTTCCATCAGCACCTGTAGTAGACTTCCATCAGACTCACGTCGGTATCAAAATATGACAATCAGAGTTCACGTGACCACCCTGCATTTTCAGCTTCGCTGTACAATATTCTTTAGTACCTCCAAAAACCCAGTTACCCTCGTCACAACACCAGGGACTGTTTTTATTTTCAAGGAGTGCTGAGGAAACAGTCATTCGTTTCTAACATTCATAGTGTTTTCAGATGAATATCGATTTTCTAAAGGTGAGCTGGTTTAAATATCGTTTTTCTAGAATAACTGAGATAAATACCATTTTTTAAAATTAATCTAAGGGTCAACTAAGACTGATACCGATTCTTTTGTTAAGCACACGAAGAGTTGCAATAATTCACGCTTTTCTCCTGTTAACATCAGTGTATTGAGATGTATACATTTATGCAAATTCCTTTTGTCAATATCGCAGTTTATTTACAGGGTCACCTTTGATTTTCTCAAACACTCCAGGAATATCTTGAGGTGCTAAACTTCAACCATTCATCATTCGAGAGATATTGTCATTGGAAAAGGAACGCAGGGTAAAAAATATGAATAAATTAAAGTTTCACTACATTATTGTGTGTTTATAACATTCCTCATGAAATGCAAGTTTTGAGCAACAATATTCAGTAAAACTGCTTATCTTTACTTCCCCGCAGGAGGTTATGTTTTTGCCGGCGTTGGCTTGTTTCTTTGTTTGTGTCTTTTTGTTTGTCCGTCTCTTTGTTAAGAGGATTATTCAAAAAGTTATGAACGGATTATGATTAAATTTTGTGGAAGAGTGGGTCATGGGCCAAGGAAGATTTTGTCGGGTTGATAGGTGTAAGAACTGAGTCTTAGATGCATTAAAAACAACCAGATTATTTTTACCCCAGTCAGAGACACGAGCCAAGTCAGACATTAAGTGTGTCATAGCCTCATCCCTTGTTTGTTGAATTAATTGCTGAGATGGGCGATGCGGGAACCGAATGGAAAGGTGAAGGGTGGAGTCATCAGCATATGAGTGGATAAGGTTAGATGTACAGCTTAGAAGGACATTGATGAATAAAAGGAAGAGAGTTGGTGATAGGACAGAGCCCTGAGGAACACCACTGTTAATAGATCTAGGAGAAGAATGATGGCCGTCTAAAACAGCGGCTATAGAACAATCAGAAAGGAAGCTAGCGATGAAGGCACAGATAGAAGCACAGAAACCGTAGGAGGGCAGTTTGGAAATTAAAGATTTATGCCAGACTCGATCGAAAACCTTTGAGATGTCAAGTGCAATAGGAAATCTTTCGCCAAAGTCCCGAAAGGAGGATGACCAGGAGTCTGAAAAGTAGGTGAGAAGATCGCCAGTGGAGCGTCCTTGACGGAACCCATACTGACGATCAGAAAGAAAGTTGTGATAGGAAAGATGCCTTAAAATTTTTCTATTGAGAATTGACTCGATAACTTTTGAAATACAGGACGTTAAAGGAATTGGACGATAGTTGGAGGGTTGGGAGTGGTCACCCTTCTTTGGGACTGGCTGACTGAGAGCAAACTTCCAGCAAGAAGGAAAGGTACAAGTTGACTGATAAAGGCGAAAGAGTTTGCCTAGGCAGGGTGTAAGCACAGAAGCACAGTTCTTGAGAACAACAGGGGGGACTCCATCAGGCCCATATGCCTTGTTAGTATTAAGGTCAGTGATGGCAGAAAATACATCAGCTGAAGAAATTGTAATGTCAGCCATGAGGAAGTCAGAGGCGGGAAATGATGGAGGAACAGCACCGGAATCGTCTAATGTGGAATTGGAGGAGAAAGTCTGTGTGAAAAGATCTGCTTTATCAGTAGAAGAAATAGCTACAGAACCATCAGAGTAGAAAATAGGAGAGAAGGATGATGAGGTAAAGTTGTTATAAAGGATTTTGGCAAGGTGCCAGAAGGAGCGGGAAGAATTCGAGTTGGAGAGTTGAGAGCATTTAGTACGGATGAAATTATTTTTAGCAAAGCGAAGAACAGACTTAGCACTATTCCGGGCAGAAACGTAAAGATGATGTGATTCAGGGGTGGGTTGGCTCCGATACCTTTTGTGGGCCCTGTCCTTGTTGCGGACAGCATTAGAACAAGTGTGATTAAACCAAGGCTTTCTTGCGTTAGTCAAAGGATATGAGAAAGGAATGCATGCTTCCATGCCCGAGAGAATAACTTCTGTAATGCGCAAGGCACACTCAGATGGCTCCCGGCCATGGAAGCAATAATCACTCCAGGGAAAGTACTGCCTGAGGGCCTCCCAATCCGTGGCTTCAAAATGCCACAGGCAACGTTTCCCTGGAGGGTCCACAGGCCATACCGGAGTGATAGGACAGGTTAAGCTGATAAGGTTGTGATCGGAGGAGCCCAACAGAGAGAAAAGATTAACAGTGTAAGCAGAAGGATTAGATGTAAGGAAGAGGTCAAGTATGTTGGAGCTCTCTCCAAGGCGGTCAGGGATACGGGTAGGGTGCTGTACAAACTGCTCTAGGTCATTAAGGATAGAAAAGATGTAGGCTTGTTCACCAGGTGGATCAGTGAAAGGAGAGGAGAGCCAAAGGTGGTGGTGAACATTGAAATCTCCTAGAATGGAGATTTCAGAGAAAGGAGAAATGGATAGAATGTGTTCCATCGTAGAAGTAAGATAGTCGAAGAATTTTTGATAGTCAGTAGAATTAGGGGATAAGTAAACAGCACAGATATATTTAGTCAGAGAATGACAGGAAAGCCGAAGCCAGAGTGTAGAGAATTCAGAAGAATCGAGATCAGGAACACGAGAGCAAGATATGTCGTTGCGTATATATACACAACAGCCACCTTTGGCTTTGAAATGAGTATAGAGAAAGTAGGAGGATACAGAAAAGGGTTTGCTGTCAGTTGCCTCAGGCAGCTGAGTCTCAGTTAGAAAAAGAAGATGAGGTTTAGAGGAGGAGAGGTGGTGCTCAACAGAGCGAAAGTTAGAGGAAAGGCCGCGAATGTTGCAGAAATGAAGAAGAAGAGAGTCAGACAGTGGTTCCAGGTACCTTGAGTCGTCACTGGGAGAGGGGGCATCTATGGTATCCCCCCCTGGGGACTCCGAGACTGGGTGATGAGACGCCATGATTTTTTTTTTTTTTTTAATTTTTGAAAAGGAAGTGGACTGTGTACTGTGCATATAGTTTGGTGTAGACAGTTAGAGAAATTTGTGTTGGAGAGCATACTGGCCTACTCTCTGTGTAACTGAGACACTGAAAAAGTTCAGCAAAGGGGGATGGTCAGGAACTAGTCCTGAGGGCTGATGAAACGGGAGCTCCAGCACTCCCTGTCATCAGCTTTCCATCCACCTCGGGAGTACTGCCCTACTCGACTGGTGGTACAGTCTCCCTCTCTCTCTCTCTCTCTCTCTCTCTCTCTATAAATATATATATATATATATATATATATATATATATATATATAGATAGATAGATATATATAATATATATATATAGATAGATAGATAGATAGATAGATATATGTATAGATAGATAGATATGGATATAGATATTCTAGATAGATACATATATGCATACCATACAGATATATATATATATATATATATATATATATATATATGGAGAGAGAGAGAGAGAGAGAGAGAGATGTATGTAGATATATAGATACAGATATATAGAGATAGATATAGATAGATAGATAGATATAGATATATATAAATACAGATAGATATAGATATAGATAGACAGATAGATAGATAGATTTCTATACATAGATAGATAGATAGATAGAGATAGAGATTGATATAGATAGATAAATATAAATAGAAGGATATAGATAGATAGATATAGAAAGATATATAAAATAGATTGATACAGATAGATAGAGAGATAGAGACAAATATAGATAGTGTTACATAGCCTATGATTTCATCATCCTTTGTGTAATTCTAACGTACAGTATGCTGCATGTTTGATCACGAGCGTGTTCTACCTCACTCCCCCCTTCTACCCTTATAGTAGAAAGTCGTTCTTTCTGTTGTTCAGAGCAGGATTGTCAACTCTTTGTCCCCTATGGCTTCATTTGCGCGTCCTTCTTACAAGTCTTACAAGTTGTATCAAGCTCTGCCGGCCCCTATATAATGAGCTCAATCTCTGCATTAATTGCCACTTAGATCTACTCCTCATTTTGCTCACATCTCTGTCCTCCCCTGTACAGTTGTTATTATTGTGAGTGCTCAGGAAGTCTCCAACCATCTAGCAGCTGTGTAATTTGAGTATAAGTGTTATTACATTTTGTTCTTGTACTGTATAGCATAAAGTGTTGATTCGTAGGCCTAGTAAAGTTTTTGTAATTCATATTGTCAGCCAGTGGTAATAATATTTTGTATCTGTAATAATATATCTTGCATTCACGGAGTATTATCTGGTTTTCTCATTTTATCAGGGCTGACTTAGATAAATTTACTCTTGCTAATTTCGTGTTAATAGAGGCTATTGCAGTTAACCATATATTTAACCTGTTTTTGCCATTACATTATCCTTATGAGTCCTGAATGTTTTGTTGTTAGTTTGAGCATTAAACTTTAACTTGTAATTTTACCTAACTCTTTTGTTTTGAACCTGAAACTTTGCGGGAGTTTTCTCTGTTCCGTAACATAAATTTGGCGACCTCTTATCAGGATGTTCAGGATATTATCATAAGGATATTGCTTGATGTTTTGTGACTGTGATTTATTCATGATGTCTACTATTACTACGTTTGATGAAGCCAAAGATTTTTTGTCAAATGTGCAAACAGTGTGTGATGTAGAAAACAGAACAAAGAATGAACTTAAGCTTGTTGCTCAACAATTGGGAATTGCAGTTCACTCTCATCATTCTAAAGATCAAATTGTTGGCATGATTAATAAAAGCTTGTTTGATGTACCTCCTCTAAATGAGCAAACGCAGATTGAAATAGCTAAGTTACAGCTAGCTCTGCAGGAGGCTCGTGTTAAGGAGGCTGAGTTTCAGGCACGTGCTAAGGAGGCTGAGTCTCAGGCTAAGGAGGCGGAGTCTCAGGCTCGTATTCAGGAGGCTGAATTTCAGGCAAATGCTTAGGAGGCTGAATCTCAGGCTCGTATTCAGGAGGCACAGGTACAGGCTCAGACACAAATTGAACTTGCTAGGATTCAGGCAGACCATGAGTATCGCATGAAACAAGGTGGAACTGGATCATCTAGCTCTGATGATTTTGATGTGGCTAAAAATGTTAAACTTGTCCCTCCTTTTAATGAATCTGATTTAACAAAGTATTTTCAGTTGTTTGAGAGGGTAGCTACAGGTTTTAATTGGCCCAAAAAGTATTGGCCAGTACTCCTTCAAACTGTTCTTACCGGTAAAACTCAAGTAACTTATGCTTCTTTGCCTCAGGATCAATCTGATAATTATGATGTAGTTAAGAGCTTGATTCTTAAGGCATTTGAGCTTGTTCCTGAAGCCTATAGAGTAAAATTTAGGACAACTTATAAGCAAGATAAGCAATCCAATGTTGAGTATGCAAAAATCAAAGAAGATCTGTTAGAGCAGTGGTTAAATTCTAAGAATGTGGATTCTGATTTTGACAAATTTAAGCAGATGATTTTGCTGGAGGACTTCAAAAGGTGTATTAATAATGATGTAAGCCTATATCTTGATGAGAAAAGAATAGATAATTTGTCTGATGCTGCAGTTTTAGCTGATGAATATGTTCTCACTCACAAGAGATATTCTAGAGAAAAAAGGAAAGCTGAGAGTAAGTACGTTGCCTCTACTCAGAGTACAGGTAACAGGAATGAGAATAAAGATGATGTTTCTCAGGAAGTAAATACCAGCTTCACCTCTAGATTTCAGAAAAGTAAATGTACTTATTGTAGTAAGCTTGGTCATACTACGGAGAAATGTTTCAGGAGACAGCGTGATGTGAACAAAAGGGAGTCTTTAAATATTCAGTCAATTGGTCTAGTGTCCACCCTTGAGAGTTCCCAGAATTCTTTAACTGAGTTAACTGAACCTGCTTTGAGGGGTAAATTAAATTCTCATGATGGAGCTCCTCTTTTGAGCAGTACGTGGGTGACAATCTCAAGAGTTCATGTGCTAATTTCCTGTCTGATGGTTTTGTCAGTCCTCTGGACAGTAATGACAGGAAATCAGTTAAAATATATCGTGATACAGGTGCTTGCCAATCCCTTATGCTGACCAGTGTTCTAGGCTCTAATGTTAATTCCTCTGATGAAACTAATCTTACAAGGTGTAGGGAATAATTACTTCTCTGTCCCTCTGTGCAGAGTGAATTTAGAGTCTGGTTTTGTTAATGGTTCCGTTATGGTTGGGTTGGTTGAGACACTCCCAATGTCAGGTGTAACTTTCTTACTTGGAAATGATATTGGTGGAAGTCAAGTGTGTCCAGCTCCTCAGTTGTCTAGTAAGCCAGTGGCTGCGACCCAGGATTGTGGTGTCCCTGATGTGTTCTCTGCATGTGCTGTCATTAGGGCTAAGTCTAAAGTTACTGGTGACTTAGAGGATAATGATGATGATGATGTTATCCTAGCTGACACTTTTCTTGCTAATTTGGACCACTCACCAGATGAGGCAGTACCCCATAGTGTTGATAATTTGTCTCGTCAAGAGTTGGTTGAGTTGCAGGTTGCTGACCCTGAGTTGAAAGGTCTAGCTAACTCTGCTTGCAGTGAGGAAGAGTCAGCCGGTGCTTCTACTTTTATTATATAAAGTCAGGAGTACTTATGAGGAAGTGGAGACCCCCAACAGCATCAGCCCACTGTGAATGGGAGGTTTTACATCAAGTTGTCATCCCTCGTGTTTGTAGGCAGGATATCATTAGAGTGGCTCATGATTCCAGTTTGGCAGGACACCTTGGAGTGAGGAAGACTGTGGCACGCATTTTGAAACACTTCTACTGGCCAGGTATCTTCAGGGATGTTTCCTGGTATTGTAAGTCTTGTCACACCTGTCAAGTTGTGGGGAAGTGTAATCAGACCGAAAAGGTTGCACCTCTAGTTCCCATTCTGAGGCGCCATTCACCCGTGTGTTGATGGATATTGTGGGCCCTCTTCCTAAGACTTCTTCAGGATTTTCTTATGTGTTGACCCTGATTGATATGGCTACTCGTTATCTTGAAGCCATTCCACTTAGAAATAGCTCAGCAAAGAACGTGGTTAAGGAAATGCTAGGGTTCTTCACAAAGTTTGGTCTGCCCAAGGAGGCACAGTCAGACCGGGGAAGTAATTTCATGTCAAATGTTTTCAAGCAGTCTCTGAAAGAGTTGGGCATCATCCAGATCACGTCTTCAGCTTACCATCCCCAGACCCAAGGAGCGTTGGAGAGATATCATCAAACACTCAAATCGATGCTCAAGAAATACTGTTTGGAACATCAGAAAGACTGGGATAAAGGTCTTCCATTCGTTGTATTTGCCGCAAGAGAATCTCCAAATGAATCACTGGGCTTCTCACCCTTTGAACTACTGTTTGGCCATGAAGTAAGAGGACCCCTTAAGCTACTCAAGGAATGCTGGCTGTCGGAGGAAGATGACGTCAACCTGCTGGAGTATGTGATGAAGTTCAAAGAACGGCTGTCCACTGCTTTACAGCTGGCGAGAGAGAATTTAGGAGCTGCTCAGGAGAAGATGAAGACTTGGTATGATAAGAAGTCCAGGTTACGCCACTTTCAGCCAGAAGATCAGGTTTTGATTCTGCTACCGGTGCATGGGCAACCTCTTCAAGCCAAGTTTAGTGGTCCTTATTTCGTGGAGAAGAAACTCAGTGATGTCAACTATGTCATCGCCACACCAGATCGTAGAAAGAACAAGCAACTTTGTCACATCAACATGCTAAAGTTATATCACAGGCGGGACGAAAATAACCCAGTCTGCACTGTAGCTGTTCCACCCGAGTCTGCAAGTGAAGTTCTCCCATGCAGCATGAGCCTGAGTGATAGTTTGGGGAAGAATCCTGATATCATGAATGATCTCCAGACTAAGCTTTCTCATCTAGCTCCCGAGGAAAGGCAGGAGTTTTCGGCATTACTGCAGGAGTACCCGCAAGTGTTCCATGCCACTCCAGGAAGAACCACTGTGTTGATGCATGATGTCGATGTTGGAGACGCAAAGCCAACTGCCTCCTTACCGTGTGAACCCAGTTAAAGTTCCTCTCATCCAGAAGGAGCTTGGCTACCTGTTGGACCACAAGATGATTGAGCCCTGTCAGAGCGAGTGGAGTTCTCCTCTCACTCTAGTCCCTAAGCCAGGTGGGTCACAGCGGCTTTGCATCGACTACAGACGTGTTAATCAGATAACCAAAACAGACACTTACCCTCTCCCTCGCGTGGAAGATTGCATAGACAAGATTGGAAAGGCTAGGTACATAAGTAAGTTTGATTTGTTAAAGGGATACTGGCAAGTACCTATGACTGAACGTGCTAGGGAGATCTCATGTTTTGTAACACTAGGAAAGACTTTTGCATGTTCTGTAATGCCATATGGTATGAAGAATGCACCAGCCACATTTCAGAAGCTCATGAATGTTGTAACAGAGGGTTTGGCAGGGTGTGTTGTTTATATTGATGATGTATTAATCTTCAGTGACAACTGGAAAGATCACCTATGCCATGTCAGTAAATTTCTTGAGCGTTTGGTTCAGGCTAATCTTGTAGCTAATTTATCAAAGTGTGAGTTTGGTCAAGCTAAAGTTCAGTACCTTGGGTACGTAATTGGTGATGGACATGTTGCACCACCAGGAGCTAAGGTTCAGGTTATAAGTGATCTTCCCAGACCTAAAAGTAGGAAAGAGCTACAAAGATTTTTGGGAATGGTAGGTTATTACAGGAGATTTGTTCTTAACTTTTCAATTCTTGTATCACCACTTACAGACCTACTGAAAAAGGGAGTTAAATTTGTCTGGACCGATAACTGTGAATCCTCTTTCAGTAAACTTAAAGCTATCCTATTAAGTCAGCCAGTGCTCGCTACCCCAAATTTTGCTAAGCCTTTTAAGATGGCTGTTGACGTAAGTGATACAGGAGCTGGGGCTGTTTTGCTGCAAGAGGATGATCAGGGTATTGAACACCCTGTATCTTATTACAGTAAGAAGTTCACTCCACCTCAAAAGAACTACTCAACTATTGAGAAAGAGCTTTTGGCCTTGATTTTGGGTTTACAGCATTTTTCATTTTATTTGTGTTCTGGTTTTGACCCCATAGTCATTTATACCGATCATAACCCACTGAAATTCCTTAGTAAGTTTAAAGATAAAAATCAGAGATTGACACGATGGAGTCTACTTCTTCAGGAGTATTCATTAGACATACAACATATCAAGGGGAAAGAAAATGTTATTGCAGATTGCTTATCTAGACTTTAGACAGATTGTTTTAGAGTAATAAGAAATTTCCTTTGTAAATTTATTTTTTCTTTGTGGGGAGGTGTTACATAGCCTATGATTTCATCATCCTTTGTGTAATTCTAACGTACAGTATGCTGCATGTTTGATCACGAGCGTGTTCTACCTCACTCCCCCCTTCTACCCTTATAGTAGAGTAAGTCGTTCTTTCTGTTGTTCAGAGCAGGATTGTCAACTCTTTGTCCCCTATGGCTTCATTTGCGCGTCCTTCTTACAAGTTGTATCAAGCTCTGCCGGCCCCTATATAATGAGCTCAATCTCTGCATTAATTGCCACTTAGATCTACTCCTCATTTTGCTCACATCTCTGTCCTCCCCTGTACAGTTGTTATTATTGTGAGTGCTCAGGAAGTCTCCAACCATCTAGCAGCTGTGTAATTTGAGTATAAGTGTTATTACATTTTGTTCTTGTACTGTATAGCATAAGGTGTTGATTCGTAGGCCTAGTAAAGTTTTTGTAATTCATATTGTCAGCCAGTGGTAATAATATTTTGTATCTGTAATAATATATCTTGCATTCACTGAGTATTATCTGTTTTCTCATTTTTATCAGGGCTGACTTAGATAAATTTACACTTGCTAATTTCGTGTTAATAGCTGCTATTGCAGTTAACCATATATTTAACCCGTTTTTGCCATTACATTATCCTTATGAGTCCTGAATGTTTTGTTGTTAGTTTGAGCATTTAACTTTAACTTGTAATTTTACCTAACTCGTTTGTTTTGAACCTGGAACTTTGCGGGACAGTTTTCTCTGTTCCGTAACAATAGATAGATAGATATATAGATGGATAGACAGATAAATATATAGATATATAGATGTAGATATTGCTTTAGATATACCGTAGAGATTGATATAGATATACATATACTCTACAGATAGATGGATAGAAAGAGAGAGAGAGAGAGAGAGAGAGAGATACAGACAGACAAATAGACACACAGACAGACGGACAGACAGACAGACAGACAGACAGACAGAGGGAGAGGGAGAGAGATAGATACAGTAGACAGAAAGATATATAGATATGTATCCCATTGGATCCCAGGGGTGCTGGGCGAGGAATTGCACTGGGAAGGTACTAAGCGTACCGCCCTCCGCCTATTGGCTCATAGTTGCGAAGCTCATAGGTCCCTACCCGGGGGTTCCCTACTTTATAAAGACTTGAAAAATCCCAGTTCTGTCCAATATTCCGGACACCGGGCTCCAATGGGATATATATATATATATATATATATATATATATATATATATATATATATATATATATATATATATATATATATATATATATATATATATATATATATATATAAATAAAAGATATATAATATATATATATATATATATATATATATATATATATATATATATATATATATATAAAAGATACATATATATATATATATATATATATATATATATATATATATATATATATATATAAATCATTTCCTGTGGCACCCTCGGGGATGCATAGGGCCTCGATGAACTCACACCACCACATCCTATCTTGTGCTAACTCCTCAAGATCTCCCCAACACTCATCTCCAGCTTCCCGTCTCATTGTCCTCACCCACGTCTCTTTAGGCCTTCCTCTACCTCTCCTACCTAGTGCCACCCACCCTGGTGTACCTCGTACTATTCCCCTGTCTCCTATACACATGTCCTAGCCACTTCCATCGTGAGAATCTAACATATTCATCGATCGGCTGCACTCCCGTTATTTCTCTAATTCTACTATTTGGTATCCTTTCCCACCACTTAACTCCTAATATTCTTCTAAGTGCTTTATTTTGAAACACCAAGAATTTATTTTTCATAGTCACTGTGCTGTACCAAGACTCGTGTCCATAAATTAAGATACTCCTAACCATTACCTTATAAAGTTTGATTTTTGTATGCACAGAGAAATTGTTATTATTCCAAATATTTTTAAGCATTCCCATTGCCTGATTAGCCTTCTTTAACCTTTCCTCGAATTCAAAGTTCAAAGAACCATCCTTGGCTAAATAAGTACCTAAATATTTAAACCTATCAACTTGCTTTACAACCATACCTCCAATTACACATTCCTGCGCATTTTCCATATTCATATTGATTATTTCAGTTTTTCCACAATTAATAACCAAACCCACCTTGCGACCTTCACTCACCAAACAGTCCAACACTCTCTGCCATCTCTTCTGGCCCATCACAAATCAAAACTATATCATCTGCATAATCTAAATCCAAAAGTTTCCTGTTCTCTCCCCAAAGTATACCTGCACCGGTTTCTGTTCCAACGCGTTTCATAATGTAATCAATGACCAATATAAATAGTAAAGGCGATAGAACACCACCTTGAATTACTCCGGACTTGACTTCAAACGAATCACTCAGACAACCATCAACCATCACTTTACAAAATGTGTCCTCATGCATGTTCATAATGACCCTCACAAACTCCTCTGGTATTCCATAATGTCTCATGATCTTCCCCATAGTCTCTCTCGAAACACTATCAAAAGCCTTTTCAAAATCAACAAAACAAAGACTTAACGGTACTCTCATTTCATTAACTTGCTGCATCAAATGCCTAACTATAAAGATCTGATCATTGCAACCACGTCCCTTTCTAAAACCAGCCTGTTCATCCCTCAGAATACCCTCAACCACCGGCTCCAACCTATTTAACAACACTCTACTGAAAACTTTCAAAGCTATCGGTGACAAAGAGATTCCCCTCCAATTACCACATTCACTCAGGTCTCCCTTCTTCGGATCTTTAATAATTACACCATTCTTCCAAACTGATGGTAGTAACCCCGTCACCCATATCCTATTGAATAGCTTGGTCAAGATCATTATTAATCTATCCCCCTCCACTTTAAACATTTCCGGAAATAAACCATCCTCCCCTGGTGCCTTATTATTCTTTAACTGTTTTACTGCTTTCTCCACTTCTGCAAGCCTCAACTCTCCTGTTTCTATATTTAAATCTTCCTGAGCAGACGGTATATCCTCTTCTGGTGGTATTGGTCTATTAAGAACTGTCTCAAAATGCTCTTTCCATCTATTTTTAATATCTCCATCTTTGGTCAATAAATTTCCTTCCCTGTCTCTAACTGGTATTTCCTTGCGTTTACCTGCATTACCACTCAGTTCTCTAATCGATTCATATGCTATTCTTTGACTCTGTCCATCATTTTTGTTTATTAAGATTTCAGTCTCTGCAACCTTTTCATCCACACATCTTCTTTTATCTCTCCTAGCTAACCTTCTTACTTCTGAATTCAAACTCCAGTACGCAGCTCTTGCTAATTCAATCTCTTGTTCATCAACGCATTGCATCTCACTCCTCAATTTAGCCTCACCTCTCTTTTTTATCATATCCCACCGTTTCCTCTGATATCCATTTCTTTCTCCTGAAGCTATGTCTCCTTCCAATCGTACATTCAGCAGTCTCATGCAAAACTTTGTTCACATCCTCCCACATCTCATCTACACTTCTCTCCCCCTCTTCCAACGTTTCCAACACCAAAAACCTATTTCTGCATTCTAATCTGAATTCCTCCTTTTCTTCTCCTTCCCTTCTAAGCTTAACAATATCGTATCTACCAATACCAGATTTTTCCTTCTTCTGATTTTTAAGTTTAAACCTTATTTTTGCAATGCTGAGTTGATGGTCACTACCAATATCCGCTCCCCGTTTAACATGAACATCTAGCAGAGAACTTCTATGCCTCCTACTGATAGCGATGTGATCAATCTGATTTTTATATTTTCCACACGGCGACACCCAAGTTGTCTTGTGTATATTGCAATGCTGAAAGAGTGTGCCCCCGATGACTAAGTCATTTGCTAGACAGAAGCTTCCAAACCTCACTCCGTTTTCACTCATCCTACTACCAACTCCCATCTTACCCATACATGCCTCAAATCCCTCATTTGAACAGCCCATTACTGCATTAAAGTCTCCAATGCAGATCAAAACATCATGTCTAGGTACCCTTCCTACTCCTTCTTGCAACTTTTCATAAAATGTGTCTTTCCTTTCATCGAGTGCATCATTAGTAGGTATATCGAGATATAGATGTATATATATAGATGTAATATATAGATATATATAGATAAATATATGTAGATATATATAGAAATAAATATAGATATAGATATAAATATAGATATCCAGATAGAGATAAACAGTTAGATAGAGATAGACAGATATAGATATATAGCTATATATAGATATACTGTAGATATAGCTATATATACATAGATATATAGATATAAAGATGGATACAGATATAGATATAGACACACACACACACACACACACACACACACACATATATATATATATATATATATATATATATATATATATATATATATATATATATATATATATATATATAACTGTATATAGATAGATACATACATACATACATAAATTCATATCATATAGACAGATAGACAGACAGATAGATATACAGATAGATAGATAGATATAGAGATAGATATAGATAGAGAGAGAGGAAGAAATGTATATAGATAGATAGATAGATAGACAGATATAGATAGATAGATACATAGATACAGATACAGATATAGATAGAGAGAGATATATAGATAGATATAGATATAATTATAGATAGCTAGATAAATAAATAGATAAATGGATATAGATATAGATATATAGATAGATATAGATATATACATATATATAAATATAGATAGATAGACAGATAGATATACATAGATATATATATAGTTATATATAGATATATAGATATAAATACACAGATATATAGACAGATAGATAGATATAGATATATAGATTATATACATATATATAGAAATAAATAGATAGATATACTGTAGATATAGATAGATAGATAGATATAGATATAGACAGATAGATAGATAGACAGAGATAGATATAAATAGACAGATAGATAGATAGATAGATATATAAATAGACAGATATAAGTAGACAGATAGATAGACAGATAGATAGATAGATAGATGTAGATAGATAGTTAGATACATAGAAATACAGATATACAGATAAATATATTTATAGATAGATAGATAGACAGATAGATAGATATAGAGATATAAATATAGATAAATAGACATAGATAGATAAATAGATATAGATATAGATATATAGATATATTTACAGATATATATACATGTATATAAATATAGATAGATAGATAGATAGATATAGATATATAGGTTATATACCTATATATATATATATAGAAAGATAGATAGATAGATATAAATATAGATAGATAGATATACAGTATATATAGATATGTATATATATATGAATATAGATAGATAGATACATAGATAGAATAGATAGATACAGATAGATAGATAGGTAGATAGACAGATAGATATAGGTAGACAGATTGATAGATATAGATATAGATAGATAGATAGATATTCATATATAGATATATATAGAAAGATACATAAATATATATATAGATAGATAGATAGATATAGATATCGATAGATAGATAGATAGATATACTGTATATACATTAATATATATAGATAGATATAGATATATAGATACATAGATATAGATATAGATACAGATTTAGATATAGATATATAGATAGAGAGATAAATAGATATAGATGTAGATATATAGATATATATAAATATCGATAGACAGATAGATAGATAAATAGATAGATACACAGATATAGATAGATAAATGAATTACAGTAGATATAGATATATAGATATAAATATATAGATAGATAGCTATATAGATATACAGATATAGATACATAGATATATATATATATATATATATATATATATATATATATAGATAGAGAGAGAGATATATAGAGAGATATATATATATAGATATATATATATAGATATATATATATATATATATATATATATATATATATAGATAGATAGATAGATAGATAGATAGATAGATAGATAGATATAGATATATATATATATGACACGGCCCCTGCTACACGAGAATATAGGAATCTGAGCTCAGAAGGAGACAGGCCATAGAACTGGCAGGTAGTGGAGAGAGCGAATAAGAAGAGAGGTCCAACTAGACTTACTTAGTATATTAAATCTCTGTATAATACATATGCTGCTCAACTTAGACTTTCTCTGAAGATAATAAATCAAGATCAACTCCCTGTATTCATCTTTAACTCCTGCTCTTCAATTACCAAAATTTCTTTAACAAAAACTCAAGACTCAACTATTACAAGAATAAAGTTACATATATATAAATGTTGGTTATAAAGCTTTAACATTAAATGGTGGCAGTATCGATCGACTCTACATCTACGAAACATCATTTCTACAAAAGCAGGCTGAACTGTCAGCTCCAGTTCTACAGCTGATTCTACATTACTACAATTCTACGATCAAGCAAGCGAGTATGCAATAGGAGGAACGAGTGTATGAGTGAGGATCAACAAGCTCTACGATTAACTACAAATAACAAGTCTACAAGACAACTCTATAATCTTCTTCACGCAACTTCAAGCAGCAGCAAGAAGAATAAAAAACAAAACAAGTAAAGGAAAAGTAAGACCAGAGCAACAAGCACTAAAACCCCAAACACTCTCTCCCGCCTACCTCCATCGCTTATGCAGAGGTCAAGACACACGGCAAAACACCAGAGCCACATTTACAGTATAACGCATCTTAGTCACCTTTCCTCATGCAGGTTACTCATTGCTACTCAGTTACTCACCACAGCTACCAGTGTGGGAAGCCAACATCACCATGTGGATCTGCTGAGACGACATCACCATGCGTGTTTGCTGAGACACCACCACGCCAATCAACGTGTGACTGACACCAGGCATTTCTCACCCACTACTCATTACTCATTATTCACATAGCTCCTACTCATACTCATTTATTTCCACAGTATTGAATGGGAATTCGATGTTCTATGGTGAGGTTCGCCTGTGACTACAGCTGTTAACCACTACATTCATCATGCCATGGAATTTCCTGAGTAATATCGTCCATCAACAAAGCCCTAGAATTATCGAGAGGAGATCTTCATTCAACTCTGTATTTATCTTCCGAGATCAACAGTTGCTTTGACACGCCTCTCCGATCTGTATCAAGTGGGTGTAATTATACTTACTCATTTCTTCTTAGTGCTAAAATTAGGTATATTCAACTCCTTTACTTATTTTTATATATATTCTTATACACTCACTATCATTTATTACAACTCATTTACTCATCTACTTAGTAAGGACATAAACAAAAGACGTATTTTATGACACCATACCTTAGCAACCTGAATTCTTTTTAGCTAAGTGATATGACAGGAATATTTTCGCCCCCACCCGTGTTAATACCCGATGATACACAGTTAGTGCCCACTGTGGATAGACAATTAGGAGAGCACCAGGGCAACACACCCGTCCTACAAAATTCACCACAAACTAAAAATAACGAAACAAATACGTCAGTTCTAGACGATGAGTGGCAAACCCCCTCTGATGTAGCGAGTGAGGACTTAGTCTCTGCCTTGCATACCTATGAAAATATACTTGACATAGTTCATCGTTCAGGGAAAACCTATTCCACTATTCCCTCACACAACGATAAACAAGTCCAAGTTAAATTAACAGAGCAACCAGTGAAAATGAATACCACAGATCAAACTCAGATATTCGTTTATCATGAGAATAAAACTGCCCCGAAATTCTCTGGCACAGAAAAACATCGCATTGACGTCATTTCATTGGTCAGTCAGTGTGAATAGATCTTCATTAAGAGGCATATTAAATATGAACAAGAGAAAATTGCTATTTTTTTCCTCTTGGATTAGTCAGGAAAGATGTCCGGCAGGAGACTTGCTAAGGTCAGATACTCTCCTCAAGACTAAGACATATGATGAATTTAAAACTGAATTTTTGAAGAAATTTTCTGGAGGTATGAACTTCTTGCCAGGTATAATCCCAGAATTACATAAGATTGTAGATCTTGTCAGGGAGCACACTACAAATCATGTGCTCAGTGAAATAACTGCTGATGTCTCCACGATCAAAAGAACATTATTAGCTACCGGTACCTTAGAAAACTCAAACTGGATAACAGGAGATGGAAAGATGTCCCCAGACCTCGTCGCGAACATCATTGGTTATGTAGCTGTCTTGTGTAAATTACCCTTAAGATCGCCAAGACGATCGCGTACACCCCAGGCATGTGCTTACTAGACTTAATGAACGAGGTAGAGATGCAGTGTAGCAAAGCAGGGATGATCGAAACACAATAACATTCTAGTAGAATGAGAGTACCTGAGACAGTATCAGCTGTGAAAACAGCTAAAACGACCCCAAACAGAGAACAAAATTGATCTCGAACCGAAAGCAGGCAGAGCAAACAACTAAACGTGTCAAGGGTACGATCACAAACACCAGGCTACAGGCAGTTTCATAAGTTTCCGCGCAGCCTGAGCAGATCTCGTGCCACAGACACCACTAAATATGGGAAGTCACCTCGTAGACCACAGTCAAGAGATAGGTCCATTCTAAGTCATTATTGTGTAAAACCAGGACACACTAGGAATGAATGCTTTATCAAAACAAAAGAGGATAGACAAAAGACACAAGGATTTGGTCCTTACTGTAGGCATCATAGATGCCAAGGGCACTGGACCAGTAACTGTAAAACAGTAGAAAAATTAGTGTCTATTTGCAAATCGGGGGAAGACCAAGTCATGACAAAAAATTAACAAACGTAAAGAAAAGCAAGTCTAAAATTCACATAGGAGGCATGTTGGGAAATGAATGTATCTTGATATCAGCTGTATGTGAGGATCAAAACTTTTCCTTATTTTTAGACACAGGCTCTCCAGTGAACTTAATAACACAAGAAGAAATAAATAGAATTTTTAGAAATAAGAAAAAAGTAACTTTTCTGGAAGAATCTGATTTAGACTTATATACAGTAGATGGCAAACAAATCACAGTAAAAGGTATGATACGGTTAAACATCAGTTTCACAGAGACTACAACACCAATCTCTGCATTTTTCTATATCGCTGAAAACTTAGCAATTAAAGCTCATTTGTTACTGGGCTTAAGATGCATGAGAACAGAGAATATAACTTTTCTCCCACAAATGAATGGAATAGACTTTGACGATGAATTCATAGAGGAAATACCATCAGAGCCCTCACCGATTAGTAAAGGAGAACCAAAAAGAATTGGTAATATTAAAAGCTTAAACAAACATACACAAACAGATGAGTGTATAGATCCACTCACACCACCCCCCCTTGCCTCCAGGATTAGAAACCCAGGTAACAGTACTGATTTATCAGTTTTTCCCACCCATCTCACCAATGATTTAGTTATACCACCTAACTACTATATGAAAGTTACCATAAGGAGCAAGTTACAGAATAGTACTGCTCCTGTCTTAGAAGAATTATGTAAAGTAAAGCCATTGTCAGTAGAAAACGCATTATGTCAGATGAACGACGAAGGGAAAACTCAGATATTCATTATTATTCACATGAATGGGGAAGTACAGTTGAAAAGGGGGACTTGCATAGTTAATATTGAAAAATGTCCCGCCCCTGTGTAGGAAATAGTTTTAGATGGAGTCACAAGTGGGATAAAATCTACGGATAGAGAAAGCATAAAAGAGAATTTAATTCACTCAGGTGAATTTGATGAAGAAAATGATTGTTAATCCTGTTGGAAACACACAGGGACACCGTAGCATTACCCGGAGAACAATTAGGGTGTACTAACCTGATTAATCACAAGATTAATGTGCACTCAGATACACCACCAATTTTCGTACCTTACTACCGAATCCCACAATTTCAGCGTACACTCGCAAATCAGTATGTCGATGAAATGTTAAAACTTGGAATTATTGAGCCATCAGTCTCCCCGTGGAATGCCCCATTATTCTTCGTGGCCAAACGAAATGGAGAAATGAGTGCAGTAGTAGATTACCGTAAACTAAACTTTCACACAATCCCTGACCGATTTCCCATTCCATTGCTAAGCGACATCCTACAGAATATTGGACCAGAAAATAATGTATTT
The DNA here is from genome assembly GCF_032717465.1 of Coenobita brevimanus. Taxonomy (NCBI): domain Eukaryota; kingdom Metazoa; phylum Arthropoda; class Malacostraca; order Decapoda; family Coenobitidae; genus Coenobita; species Coenobita brevimanus. The sequence goes on along the minus strand of NC_137000.1, from coordinate 16,571,586 downwards.
TCCACGATCGACCTGCTAAGTGGTTATTATCAAATTCCTGTTGAACAGGAGTCACGTAAATACACTGCCTTTTCCACAAATAGAGGACACTATCAGTATGGGAGGATGCCCATGGGACCGAGGACGGCCGCGGGCACATTCCAGCGTCTTATGAATTAAGTATTGTCCGGAATTTTAGGACAAGGATATTTGTTTATCTTGACGATATTATAATCGCAACAAACGATATCACAGAACATCTCAAGAAATTAGACCTACTCTTACAAAAGCTTGGTGATGCTGGTTTAAAAATTAAGCTTTCTAAACGCAAATTTTGCTTTAAGGTAATAAATTTCTTAGGCCACAAATTAAGTTCTAATGGTACTCACACCACTGATGACAAAATACAGGCAGTGAGAGATTTTCCTGAACCCACTACGAATGGCAAAGTTAGACAATTTTTAGGTCTAGCTGGGTACTATAGGTCATTCGTACCACAATTCTCTCATATAGCCTTTCCTCTATTCCAACTACTCAAAAAAGATGCTATATTCCAATGGGAAGAAGAAGAAAAACAAGCATTTAACAAATTAAAAAATAAACTAATAAATGCACCTTGTTTTGCATATCCGGATTTCACAAAACCATTTATTATTTGTACGGACGCATCAGTTAAAGGATTAGGGGCTATACTGATGCAGGAAGATAAAAGAAGACAGAATCAACCAGTTGCATTTGCCAGCAGACAAATAAAAGGTGCAGAGAAAAATTATTGCACTACAGATTTAAAGGCACTTTGTCACGGGGTTTTTATAATATCACGGTGTTTTTTAAATAAATGCTTATATTATTTAAAATAATAATATTCAATAATATTAAAGAAGCAGGGACAATGATTGTCTTGCTAAATCAAGCAACGATTCTCTAAGAACGAGAATTTATAAACTTTCTCGACAGTACACAGCAGAGACTAATCACTCAATTGCTGTTTATTAGTACTGTAGCCTCTGGAGAAAGTTACTTCACCCCTGACAATAAATAACTAATACTAACAATAGTATCAGGTTCTTGCTGATGCTTAACTCCTAGGAGGCACAACGGATTTTAAGTTTAATACGAGACTGGCCTAAATACCAGTTATGAAGGCAACCGTTTATGCAAGCTAGGAGCTATATGGAAAATAAGCTTAATGTGGAGAAATGAAACAAGAGTTTACATTACATTAAGCTCAAGATAAAGAACTGTTAAATTTATTGATTACAAAATAAATTTAACGTTACAATTCAAAATCAAATTAATGAGATCGCACTCACTCACTCAAGCAAAAGCTAAATACTTACACCTAGGAAAAACACCTTAACTAAGCTCTTAAAACTAGGATAATACAAAAAGGAAATACTAGTCGATGAATGCGGTGTATCACCACTAAGGTGGGAGCACTGGGCAACTGTACTAGTGGAGCTTGGGTGCTAGCTGACCTCTCACACTGCTGGCACAGGACCTCTCTCCATCAGAGCAAACACTCGACTAAGTCGTGGGAAAAAAAGGGAGCAGTAGGCCGCATTTTTTAACGGTCGAGGCAAGCAGGGGCGAACAATAAAGAAACAATAGTATCGCTCAGTAGAGCACTTAGTGACGTGCATTAAATCGGTCACTTTTGAAACAGTGACGAATGTTTTGAAAAGTATACCACCGAAGTGGAGAGAGAAACGGTTAACTGAGCGATACACAGTGAGTTTTCCACTAATAGTTCGTGTTTTCTCACAAAAGGGACATGTCGCGAATTTGATTCTTGACATTACACCCCTACAAAATTAAATTTTTTCCTTATAGGAAAAAAATTTGTGGATATATATATATATCTACACATCCTAACTCATTCACACAAGATTCACACTGTGGTGTGTGTGCTATCCTGCTACAGGAGAAAGTCGCAGTCGCCAGTGAGCAAAAAAAAAAAACTCGTATTTACATTAATAGAAGCAAGCTTGAGGGAAAAACTCCGAGACGACGGTGAAAATCCTGTACTCAGGTCAAACTGAGCGAAAGTTCGCTACATTTACATTGACAACTAATTGTTGTGTACCGTGGTGTATGTAATACACGGTGTGGGTGTGACAGTTGTAGTGTAACTGTACCTACGTGTAAAATGACATAGTAAATAATAACATGGTGACGACGAAGGCAGAGGAGAAGAGGCGGCAGCGTGCGGCAGACGATCAGCTGGCCCGCACAGCAAAACTGCTACACCCATTGCTGTACCTGCAAAACCAATTAAGGTGGAGCATCAAAAGTGTCAATGAGACAAAATTCTTATTACGTACAATTACTCTCTCTGCCTAGCAATCAGTACATTCGAGGTCGTCATTAATTATAGCACACGATTAGTGTCAGCAACTTGAGAATCCTTGCACAAACTCGGGTCTTCCATAACCTCGAACTGCACACGGGTCCTCAACCTGTGCCTTAACCTACAGTATTTATATTAATATCGGGGAGCTGAGAATCCTTGTGCAAACTCGGGTCTTCCATAGCCTCGAGTCGCCTGCGGAGTTCTCACTTCCCCCTTAACCTACAGTACTTATATTAATATCGGGGAGCACTCGGGTCTTCCATAGCCTCGAGTCGCCTCCCCCTTAACCTACAGTACTTATATTAATATCAGGGAGCTGAGAATCCTTGTGCAAACTCGGGTCTTCCATAGCCTCGAGTCGCCTCTGCGGAGTTCTCACTTCCCCCTTAACCTACAGTACTTATATTAATATCGGGGAGCTGAGAATCCTTGTGCAAACTCGGGTCTTCCATAGCCTCGAGTCGCCTCTGCGGAGTTCTCTCTCGAACTTCCCCCTTAACCTACAGTACTTATATTAGTATCGGGGAGCTGAGAATCTTTGTGCAAACTTGGGTCTTCCATAGCCTTGAGTCGCCTCTGCGGTGTTCTCTCTCAAACTTCCCCCTTAACCTACAGTACTTATATTAGTATCGTGGAGCTGAGAATCCTTGTGCAAACTCGGGTCTTCCATAGCCTCAAGTCGCCTCTGCGGAGTTCTCACTTCCCCCTTAACCTACAATACTTATATTAGTATCGGGGAGCTGAGAATCTTTGTGCAAACTCGGGTCTTCCATAGCCTCGAGTCGCCTCTGCGGAGTTCTCTCTCGAACTTCCCCCTTAACCTACAGTACTTATATTAGTACCGGGAAGCTGAGAATCCTTGTGCAAATTCGGGTCTTCCATAGCCTCAAGTCGCCTCTGCGGAGTTCTCACTTCCCCCTTAACCTACGGTACATAATATGTATGTACAGGCCCTGGACATAATGTGTCCTGTGGGGCCAATGGGCGAGACGTCAGGTCTGCACCCACTTCACCACTACCCTGTCTCTCAACTGTCTCAGAGATTACGGGTGTGGTTACAAATGGCACAGGAAGGGCATGTCCCTGATTAGTGGTGATACTTTGGCACACACTGCAGGAACGGACAAAACTATCTATGTCTTGTCCCATTCCTGGCCAGAAAAAGTCAGCTCGGATACGGCCCTGGGTCTTTCTTTTGCCCATGTGACCTCCTGAGGCTGAACAATGACCCCATTGTAACACTGCTAGGCGGTACTTGGCGGGAACAACAAACTGCAGTCGAACCTCGCCCTCGGGTGTTCGTGACTCACGGTAGAGCCGTCCTTGTTTACGAAGGAACTTGGCTCGACCTCCCCGTGAATACTTAATCACTCGACCCTTTTGTTTGTTCCACACGGCAGCAAGTGTTGGGTCAGAATGTTGTTCTTGCACAACAAGTTGACTACACATCAGATCTTGCGGTGATTCAATGATCACTGGGGTGACACAGTCTGGAGCCTCAGTCATGGCTCGTGTTACCGCAGCAGCCGAAGTCTGAGTAGCGTCATCATTGGAGCAACTATCCTTGACTCCGTGAATGTTTCCTACTATGAGGTCAAATAAGGGTTCTGGCATGACAACTGCAAGTGTCGTACCAGTATAAAATGGAGATGCCACCTGGATACATGCCTCAGGGAACAATCTCACTGATCCATCAATAAGGTTTGCATGGATCTGTCGACCTGTATACTGCTCAGGCCGAACTAGACTCTGCTTGACAGAGCAACCTGAGGAACCATTATCTCTCAGGACCTTCACAGGAATGCCTCCCACAAACCCTGGCTGAACAAGGAAGGTACTGTCACCTGTGGGAGGGCCTGTGGAGGAAGCAGCTAGCCACTCATGAGGCTGCTGAATTGATGCGGCAAACATTGTGCCTTGTGAATTATATACTTGGGAAGATGGAACATTGGCCATTTGTGGAGGGGGGTTCACTGTCACTGTGGGACTAGTGAACTGTGGGGGAGTACCCACACTGGTAGGGACGTGACCACCGTGCTGCTGCTGAGGAATGAAGGCTGCATTCACTTCCTGCCTCTTTTGAGCTGGTGGTGAAAAAGTTTGTCCCGACAGTCGGTTGCGTGGCTGATACTGCTGCTGGTTAGGGTACTTGTTGTACCTCTTCCACTCAGGTTTCTGAGTGTTTTGCCCCTGGTCCTTCCACTGTGGTTTTGGACCTTGGCCATTATTCTGAGAATGGCCTTGTTGCTGGGGTTCAGTCTGAGACGGCTTCCCAGACTTATCAGGTTTTCTGTTCCAGGTGTTTTGCTTACAAGTTTGATACCCATGTGCAGTAAAGAATGCGTCAGCCTTTTCTGCCATTTGGCTGGCATCTTTCACCTGGCAGATCTTAAGCTGTGCTATGAGCTCAGCAGGCCACGACCTCTCTAGCTGTGTACGCAGCATAAGGTCAATTATCCCCTCACGCGTGGAAGGAGTTTCATCTTTCTCCATCCACTCATTTAAGTAAGCTGTGAGACGATCAAGGAACTGAACAGCTGTCTCCTTGTCTTGGAGATGAGCTCGCATGAACTGAACTTTGGCGTCGTCTACTGTGAGGCCATACGCCTTAATGAGTGCAGCTTTCATCATCTCATATGTGAGATTGTCTCCATGAATTCTGTGGAGAATATCGAGGGCAGGGCCCTCAAATAGGCTAAGAAACTGAAGCCGCTTAGCTGCCTCATCCAGTTGATTCATGTCTGCCATGTCCTCAAAACGAGCTATGTACGGCTTGATTCGCTCGCTTTCCTTATATGAAGGAAGCTTGATGCGTGGGGTCGCCAGGACATGTGCAGGGGGAACGCTCGTGGAGCTTGGACCAACTGCACCAGACGTGTCTGAAGCCAAGGAATCTCGTTTGAGCTTCAGCACTTCAAGTTCATGTTTTTCGCGCGCTTCTCGCTCGGCACGTTCGTGTTCTCGTTCTCTCTCGTATTGTTCACGCTCGTATTCGCGTTGTTCTCGCTCTTGTACTAGCTCGTGTTCGCGCTGTTCTCGCTCACGTTCATGTTGTTTGTGCTCATATTCACGCTGTTCTCGCTCACGTTCATGTTGTTCGCGCTCGTATTCGCGCTCTTTCTCACGCTGCTCTTGTTCATATGCACGCTCTCTTTCACGTTGTTCGCACTGTTCTCGCTCATATTCGCGCTGAATCTTACGCTCTTCACGGGCATCATTCTCGCGCTGCTGCTCCTGATTATGCCGTGAGAGTATATACTCTTTAATTTCGGTTGGGTCCGAAAGACCCATTCCTTTGGCTTCCTGTAAAAATACAGTGGTAGCCATGGCGCTAATTTATTAAGTAAACCGAAATTGAGTACTGACTGCTTCGCAACGAATGCTAATAACACAAATAAAGAGTACAGACACAAGCTAGTGGTGACCAGTCTTATCTAGTTAACTGAAAAAAAAAATAAAGTAAAAATGCAAATAACTGGGAAGACTCAATAATTAACACAATGGGTACGGCGGGTACCCAGGAGCGAATAAAATCGTCTGGCGTTACCAAGAATAAACTAGAGTTAAGTACTCTATTGATTAATAAAGCAAAAATTCACTTGCTAAATTAACGGTAAACACCAGTAAACTTGTGCCTATAAACTTTAATTATAAATACCTAAATATGAACGAGTGAGCACTATCTCGTGAATAGCTTTAGAGCTAGGAGCTAATATCCTGGAATGAGGTTGCCAATTGTCACGGGGTTTTTATAACACAGGGTTTTTAAAATAAATGCTTATATTATTTAAAATGATAATAATATTCAATAATATTAAAGAGCAGGGACAATGATTGTCTTGCTAAATCAAGCAACGATTCTCTAAGAACGAGAATTTATAAACTTTCTCGACAGTACACAGCAGAGACTAATCACTCAATTGCTGTTTATTAGTACTGTAGCCTCTGGAGAAAGTTACTTCACCCCTGACAATAAATAACTAATACTAACAATAGTATCAGGTTCTTGCTGATGCTTAACTCCTAGGAGGCACAACGGATTTTAAGTTTAATACGAGACTGGCCTAAATACCAGTTATGAAGGCAACCGTTTATGCAAGCTAGGAGCTATATGGAAAATAAGCTTAATTGTGGAGAAATGAAACAAGAGTTTACATTACATTAAGCTCAAGATAAAGAACTGTTAAATTTATTGATTACAAAATAAATTTAACGTTACAATTCAAAATCAAATTAATGAGATCGCACTCACTCACTCAAGCAAAAGCTAAATACTTACACCTAGGAAAAACACCTTAACTAAGCTCTTAAAACTAGGATAATACAAAAAGGAAATACTAGTCGATGAATGCGGTGTATCACCACTAAGGTGGGAGCACTTGGCAACTGTACTAGTGGAGCTTGGGTGCTAGCTGACCTCTCACACTGCTGGCACAGGACCTCTCTCCGTCAGAGCAAACACTCAACTGAGTAAGTCGTGGGAAAAAAAAGGGAGCAGTAGGCCGCATTTTTTAACGGTCGAGGCAAGCAGGGGCGAACAATAAAGAAACAATAGTATCGCTCAGTAGAGCACTTAGTGACGTGCATTAAATCGGTCACTTTTGAAACAGTGACGAATGTTTTGAAAAGTATACCACCGAAGTGGAGAGAGAAACGGTTAACTGAGCGATACACAGTGAGTTTTCCACTAATAGTTCGTGTTTTCTCACAAAAGGGAAATGTCGTGAATTTGATTCGTGACACACTTGCAGTGGTTTTTGCATTACAAAAGTTTCGAGATTTGGTATATTTTTAAGAAATACACTTACTCACTGACCATAATCTGCTAGTGGGTATGTTGAAGAAAAACTCCTCTCTGGGAGGAGAGCAAGATGAAAACGTACAGTCGAAAACTACAATGTACATATTCATTAAATTATATGCAAGGCAAAATGAATCTAGCAGCTGACGCATTATCTAGGAACCCGAACACAATTCAGGTCGCGGCATTAGATCTCAAAGGAGACACTCCAAACCACGATGATATCGCAAAAGCACAAAAACTTGACCCAATATGGTCTAAAGTTATATACAAGTTAGAAAGTGGAGATGACATACAATTACCCAAACTACATGTACCACTAGAACAATTCACAATAATCAATAATACCTTACACAGGATCTACCCAGGACAACCAAAACGCCGAAGAAATAATAAACAGTTGACAGTATCTAATGACATGATACCACAAGTATTACGAACGATACACGATAGCCCACATGCAGGACATCCTGGAAAAGACAGGACATTCAAACAAGCCCAGTTGTTATATTACTGGCTATCATTACGAAAAGATGTAAACAATCATATAGACAGATGCGAATCATGTGCAAAACACAAAGGATACCCAATTTCACCTGCACCGATGGGTAATTACCCTGTACCACATCAACCACGGGACGTTGTCGCGGTTGATTTACTCAAGATGCCATTATCCTACAATAATAACCAATATCTATTCGTAGCAACGGATCATTTTTCCCGTTATGTAATTTTAGTCCCAATTAAAGATAAAGCAGCAGACACAGTAGCAAAGGCAATAACAGATAATGTAATATATCGCTTTACTACCCCAAAGGTACTAATAAGTGATAATGGACGAGAATTTAATTCTGATATCTTACAAGAAATATGTAAACAATACAATATCAAAAAGGTCAACATTTTAGCCTATTATCCAGCATCCAGTGGGTTAGTAGAGAGACAAAACAAAAAAGTATTAGATGTGCTACGACACGTTCTCAATGAAAATATGCAAGCTGGGATGGTTGGATTCCCAGAGTAGAAGCCTCAATTAATGGATCTATAAATAAATCCATGGGTGACACACCACATTTCATTATATATGGGACAGATAAAAACCTACCATATGAGTTCCTAGAAGGTGACAGTCTGCCCATATACAACTACGATGATTACTCTAAACTCCATTTACGTGAATTCCAGGACATACACAAAAGAATCAAAAAACAATTAACGATGTCCAAGGAAGAAATGACGGAGGCTTTTAATAAAAAGGCAAGAGATTCGCCTATCAGCTTAGGAGACATTGTCTATGGTATCATTCATACGAGAGACAATAAATTATCTCTGAAATTTGAGGGCCCATACAGAGTAATTAACATAAAAGCAAAGAAAGTTTTAATTAGGTCACTGTCAAGTGGCGAAGAGAAACAAGTTCATACTGACCATTTAAAACGAGTTTCAAGGGAAGTATCCAATAATTATATAGCCTCGGATACCACCGAACAACCGAACATAACTCATGAAACCAGTAAAGAAAATAACAATAATTACAAAAATAAATTAAGGTCATATACCAAACAAACACAGGTGCAGCTGTTCCAATAAAATCTACAGTACGTCATTTACGAGATTTAAATATCGATTTAAACTCCTTCTATAAATGAAATAACAATCAAGTTATTGTTCTATGTTAGTCAACCGTAACGCACATCATCACTATCATCGACCATAGCATGACCATATTTGTTTTTTTTTTTTTTTTTTTTGTCAGTAGGTAACGATGAAGGGACTTTTGCTATGGATTCTCCTCTACATAGCAAGAGGATATGCGCACTTACAGTAGACCCCCAACACATAGTACGGCAAGGATGCCTTATAGCTCCAACGGCCACGACGTCAATCGTAAAAGATGTCATGAGTACTGAAATAAGTCTGGATTACTTATATGAATTACCTTCTTATCTAAAAAAAAATCGCAAGACCCATGAGAACCCTTGACTTCATGATAGGAGGCTATGTTTCACAAGCACATAACACAAAGGAAGTGGATGAAATAGTGAAGTTAGCGAAATGGAAAATAGAACAGGCTAAGTCAACTAAGCTCATCATGATCCAAGATCTCCCATCTCATGGAACGGAGGTACTGAGCGACAAGAACATCACACGTCCTCGCCAAAAGCGTGGTTTGTTCGACCTGGGTGGTCCAGTTCTTGGGAACATCTTTGGATTGGCTACAGAGGAAGACATTCAAGAAATAAGCAACAAATTTAATAACATAGCTCAGGTACTAACATACCAAGATAAATTCATCACAGGACATAACTCAGCAATGAAGACAATCGTGAAAAAATCTGAAAAAGGCGGAAAACATGGCTCTCGAAAGTGTAGATAAAATAAATGACATAGAAGGAAACATAACACTTTTCCAACACTTCTCCATCATCACGGAACACATTGACACAATTCTACTCCAATTAGACAACACTAGAGTTCGTTACAGGGCAATTATGCAATGAATTACGAATCCCGGTGATGGCAAGATCACGATTGACTTACTTCCAGTTCATGAGCTACGTCAGAGAATTAGTCAAGGCATACAATCATAAACATAAATTGAAGCCTTTGTTCTGAAGTAGAGATTTCATGCAATATTATCCATATTTAGAAGCAACACTAACACCATCAGTAGTAGTTCATGTACCATTCATAACTGACGACCTGTTCACAGTATACGAAATACACCCCTTCCCTTCTAAGAATAATAACACTTTGGTCATCATCAACATTAACACAGACACAGAACTCATCATATTCTCCAAGAGACGGAACACGGTCACTTTCGCAAGTGAATCAACGATTGAACGAAAGTGCCACACATCCATACATGCTGTTCACCTTTGTCCTGCGTACATTTTCACGTTTCAGCCTACTGAAACAGTCCCTTGTGAAATGGCTATCATCAGAAATGACAATATTCATAATCATTGCAACTTCACTTTTCCCCAGATAAGGTTGTACACCATCACCGCATCGGACACTCACAGTTTTTTTTTATTTCACTCATAACACATCAGTTTACATAGTCTGCCCAAATATGCCACCATCTCATACATCAGCATCAGGATTATACATAGCACCAGACTACTGTCCGGTATTTACACCATCCATGTCCACTTTATCCACCATCATTCACTACGCCATCCTCAATCATACACACAAACATTTCCACCCTCTGCCTAATATGGACTTAAACATGAGCACAAGTATTAAGTTGACTTCACCTAAGTTTGAAACTGTGCAACTGATCAATGAAACAATGAAGCCCTGGGAAGATTTGAGTTTGAGTATGTTCAACCCATATTATGTGTATAGCCCAGCACCTACTGTCTTTATAATCTTCTGTATTGTATTTGCAGTAGTGCTGTTCACAATGCACAGAATGCATTCAAGAATTGCAAATTTGGAGTCAGAATTTAGTGGGGGTAAAGTAAACATCAAAGTTAACCTCCCCTGAATGAAGCGTGCATATTTTGTATATAGCATTAATTTTATTTAAAAAAAAAAAAAAGAATGACACATGATATAGAAGTATACCAGTATCATTATCTCTATATGAAATATTAATAGCTTTTACCATAATCTTAACTTTGAACTATTTTTTTTTTTGCATATATATACATTTTACTATTATACATACACAAAATGTCATACAATAACCAAATGTCATACAATAACCAATTTACAAAATGTATTACAACACAATAATTTAACCATATTGCATTTATTCAATTATGTATACAACTTGTTTAAAATGTAATATTACTGAATAATTGCAATATTACCATGAATACTATATCTGTACAATACTATAATCAATATTATGTATTAAGAGTGAAAAAGAAGAATATTATGTATTAATAGATTAGCATATGTCAAGGATGACTGCTGTCGGAGGACAGCCCGCTGCGTGACCGTGCGATGTCAGGACTCCATATTATAAATACAAATCATAACAGAAAGCATGATGGATAGATAGATAGATAGACAGAGCACCAGACAAGGTGCGGGAACGGGAAATTAGCTTGCAACTCTTTAAGTGAAGGAATGTTGATCGTGCACCGGAAGCAGTACATACACACAGACATACAGTATTCCAGAAGCTTCCACGACAGTAGAGCACACGTGACACGGCCCCTGCTACACGAGAATATAGGAATCTAAGCTCAGAAGGAGACAGGCCATAGAACTGGCAGGTAGTGGAAAGAGCGAATAAGAAGAGAGGTCCAACTGGACTTACTTAGTATATTACGTCTCTGTATAATACATACGCTGCTCAACTTAGACTTTCTCTGAAGATAATAAATCAACTCCCTGTATTCATCTTTAAGTCCTCCTGCTCTTCAATTACCAAAATAACTTTAACCATAACTCAAGTCACCTATTACAAGAATTAAGAGTTACATATATATAAATGTTGGCTACAAAGCTTTAACAACTTAAACATTTGCTGCTCCACACCACTTGGACAGATAACCATGTCTTTCATGGCTCCCACATTGTGGCAGAAAAAAAAAAAAAACAGGAATCCCTCTGACTCTTGCTACCTGGAATATCCTGGAATACATGAACTTTGATACTAACCAAGACATGTTCATGCCCTTATTGCCCATGAACAGAAATTATATAAAACTGACATTGCTGCCTTGTATGAGTCTCCCCTCTTAGGAGAGGGAATCTTAACAGAAGCACGAGAAGGGATTACCTATTTCTGAATGGGATACCTAGACACTTTAAGAAGACACCATGATCTTGGCATTGCAGTCCGAAGCAACCAACGACAGAAGATCCAAGAGTCGCCTGTAGGTATATCAGAGAGGCTGCTGCCACGGCACATATCACTCTCTAAAAGTTACTATGCAACACTTATCAGTGCCTATGCCCTAATACTTGGCTCTGAGGACACTGTCAAAAATTCCTTTTATTTCTCCCTGAATCCTACCATTCACCCAGTAACACACAATGACTACCTCATCCTGCTTGGAGATTTTAATGCCAGAGTAAGAAAAGATAATCACCTTTGGCAAGGCATTATAGGCCGCCATGGTTGGTAACATGAACACCAATGGCCTTAGACTGCTTCCTTATGCTGAGGACACAGTCTGGTCATCACTAAGACCATTTTTTCAACTTTAGAATAGAAGACCACATGGATGCATCCACGATCTACTGTAAACATTGGCACCTAATTGACTATGTCATCGTAAGGCAGCAAGACCGAAGAGAAGTTCTTCTAACCCAAACTATGAGAGGTACTGAATGCTCAACAGGCAATATCCTTATACTCACCAAATTGAAACTAGTCATACGTCCACAAATGCTCTGTAGACCATCCTCCAAGAAACTAAACTGTAATATTTTATAGGATGCAGCAACATGTAACACCTTCTGCAGCACTATTACAGACAAGCTCTCTCAATGCCCACCACTTGATCCAAACAACAACGCAACAAAGTTGGACAAAGATTGGCTGAACATTAAGACACTGCTTCAAAGCGCTGCAGAGGAAACCCTAGGCTTCTCCATTTTCTGCCATAAAGACCGGTTCGATGAAAATGCTGAGGGCATGCATAACCTTCTTTCAATGAAGAATGGAACACATAATAACTGGTTGGCTCATCTTAGCTCCTTAACCTTTAAAACTGAATTCCAGAATCTCAGAAATGAAACCTCACGAAAACTGCGTGACATGGAGAATACATGGTTGACTGAGCAAACAAAAGAACTGCAAAGACTGGCTGATATTAATGACCAACATGGGTTCTACAAGTCCATTAAAAGCATCTGTGGGCCAACCAAACATAAAATTGCCACTCTTCAGTCAGCCGAAGGAGAGTTCCAGAAAGACAAGCATCCAGTACTAGAAATATAGCCACAACACTTCAATACCTTACTGAATTGAAGAAATCTGGTGAAGCACAATGTCCTTCATAGTGAGTAAACTGTAGCACCAATCGAACAGGGCAGTACTCCCGAGGTGGATGGCAAGCTGGTGACAGGGAGAGTTGGAGCTCCCATTTCACCAGCCCTCAGGACTGTTCCTGACTATCTCCCTTTACTGAACATTTTCAGCATTTTCATTAACACAGAGAGTAGGCCAGCATACTCTCATAATACCTCTACCTCCAACTGTCCACACCACACTGGATACACTTTAGACATCACACATTCTATTTCCATCCCCCTCTTTGCGATGGCCACCTCTGTGTTATCAGCAAATTCTGTGATACCTCGAACTGTCACCACCAGCTGGGTAGAGCTGGCAGCACAGGGTCATCCTGGTCGCAATCAAGCGACTGTCCCGACAGCTGTTATTGCAAACACTGCTTATGCTTGTCAGTGGAGAAATGTGAGTTCGGCCATAGATTTCACTAACATCCTTGGTCTTAGTACCAATCTGAATTCTGTTTACATTTCCCTCCAGTCTATATCCCCTGTGGCCTTATTCCTCACAGAAACCTAAATCTCTCCCTTTGCTGACATATCCCCATTTACACCGATTTTACTCTAGTAGGCTAAGGCCTAGAAGCCACGCCCACTTTCTGGGGCTGAAAACAGCTCATTGGTCCATACAAAACGTTCGTGCAGCTGCCCATTTATTTGTATTAATGAGTTGACAGTTCATAAACAGACCAGATTTTCTCTACAGTAATGTTAATTATTAGGAGTATGGCAATGCAAATTATTTCAAGCATTAGCAAATTAGGGAGGATATTGAAAATATAAAATAGGTCCCACAAACAGTCAAAATCAAGAATCAATGCTCGCATTCGAATGAAGCCTATTCACTATTTCTTTGATTGTAACAAACGTAATGTATGCACAAACAAATGACACCAGACATAAGTTTCGATATTCAGTGACCTACGGTTTGTATGGCAATATACGAGCATATCCCAAATCATTGTATAACTTATAAAACTCTTATATGCGGAATCCACGGGGAGCTAAAACGAACAGCCACAATGATGACGGTTTTCAAATGTAGATTTTTCTGCTGCTCGTATTTTAAATATCTTTGTAAGCAATGTATCGCGAAATTAAACAGGCACCTTACCCTCTCTCCACACGACCCTGCTGCTGCTGCTGCTCTCTCTCTCTCTCTCTCCATGATGAGCAGGGATGTATCACTGCAGCCCCGTACTGTACATACCCGCTAACTGTAGGTACTTCCACGCCCTTTCATTTAGGTAACCATTAATTATATGGCCATCATAATTATAAGCTATCATGCATTTTAAAGTACAGTATAGCTATTCAAAAACAGGCCTTTATGCCATGAGTGTGAGACCACTATGGAAGGAAAGGTTACGTGTGTGTTGTCTGATTTAAATATTGTTGAGAAGCGAGATTTGCCAGTTGGGTGGTCGAGAAGCATTTCAACGTTTACAGTAGGTTCTGGTACGAGTCAGAGTTGCCAGTTCGCCTGCTGTTTGTTAGCGTAGTTGTTTCGTAAGTTATGCATTAATTTTTGTGCTTTTTTTCTTTATAATGTTTTATTTATGTGACTGCTTGCTAATTATGTAATTTAATTTAAGTCAGTATGCTAAATAATGTACAGTGTCATGTAATGTAAGAAAACTCTGGCATGTTTTGGTTGTCTCCGAGTTGGTAACTGTTGTTGCTAGGGGCAGGTATACAAGCCCAGCAAACATGACTATGTTGGATCAGAACCGTACCGATGCTGGCTTGCGATGGCACGTGGTGTCGGAATGGTACAGGCAATCAAGATGACCTGAATCGTCCCAGTGCCAGTGCCAACAACCGTTTGCACATAGATCCAGATTCGGTTCTGTTCTGGCCCAACATCATGTCTATATCGGATGCCAGTAATCAAATCTGAATCGGGTGCATGTAATCGGGCCAATTTACAAGTAAGTGTGTTTGGATAGCTTGAAAATTATATATTTTGAAACTTACTTTTTCTTCCTTTGACGGAATAACATTGTAAACTTTTAACCTTTAAATGCTCCCCCCCCCCCAAAAAAAAAAAAAATCAGGATTCGGACCTTTGTCCTCAGAATGCCTACCATACAGTCCACAACACCTGACAGCTGATTTACTGAGTGAAGTCTCTCTTACCCAAGTTACATTTATGAATACACACTGTGTTGCCAGCTCAGTATCTCCGTCTGTCCCGAATTGCTGCCAAGTGATGGAATGTCTGAAATGAAACAAATCAAATCAACTGCCCGGTGCGAGACTCGAACCCGTGCCTCCAATACATCAAATATGCACATCTTACCACTGAGCCACGGACAACCTACGTGGTAAATGGTATATACAACTCTGACCATTATATAGACCCAGTTGTATATATTGTCTGTGTATACCAATGCCCCTTTAACATTAATTTTATCAATTATGATCCAGTAAGCTAAAAACAAGTTCAGTTCCACAAAAACATTACCAAAAACAGGACTTTCGTTTTATAACAAGACAGTTGCCTATGGAAAACTCCTGTCTCTGGTGAAATTTCTGTATTATATAGAATATATTTCAGTTATCCAATATATGAGAATGATCTGTGATGGATGATGTATAGTTACATCACTCAGTTGTTAGCTGCTTGATTGGCGTGATCAACAATACATAAATTGGGCCAACATTTTATTGCCATTCTTGCTCCAGTTTTCGAAAAAAGTTATATTTCTATATCCATCCGATACATGTCTTACACCAATAGGCCCATTATATATATATATATATATATATATATATATATATATATATATTCGCGGGAGGCGGTGGCTGAATCGGTAGAGGCGGCCTGCAGTCCTAATAGACCCAGGATCGAATTCCGGCTGGGGCGGGAACAGTTTAAGGATTTAAATTTTCCAAAAAGCAGACTTTCCTGATCTACCAGATGACACGCCGACGTGTCGTAAAAATACCCCCGCTAATACCAATACACCAATCCTCTATGAGACAGCCTTAGCATGTATTCAGTATGGATGGTGGGTGTTAGCGCCGAAGTGGTGACATGTGGAGGTGTGGGAGGACTACTGGGCCTTGAGATAGGTCACTGACCCCGAACATAGGCCCTGAAGCCTTTGCCCAAACTCGGACACGTAAATATATATATATATATATATATATATATATATATATATATATATATATTCCATCCATTCATCATCCAATCCTACATTGCCCCATGAGGAGCGTAGGAGCCCGGGGCTAGGCAGTTGGTCCCGACATTTAAGATGAGAGTGACCAGCCTCAGTCATCCCTGAGTGACATTACATGAGCAATCAACCCCAACCACCCCTTGGATATAAACCTTCACCGGCTCAATCCGATTGGAGCGCAATAATTACCCACTAAACCACCAGGCGCCAAAATTTGGTTATATGGTTACCACCCAGCGTAGTAAATGGTTTCCTGGTGCACAGGAAACCATTTGGCTTGTCAGTCAGTGCAGTCACCCACAGGCTGAAGGAAGTGGAAAGAATGAAGGAGAGAAAGACAAGAGGGGTGTAAAGTCATCCGTAGGCAGAAGGACGAGGAAAGAATGAAGGAAAGAGGGATGGAGAGGAAAGGGCAGACACCCGAGAGCAGCACTACATCGAGTGAGTGGATGGTGAGCGTCTCCACCTACCACAATATATATATATATATATATATATATATATATATATATATATATATATATATATATATATATATATATATATATTACTGCCAGGAATCGGTTCAGTGTATGGTTGCCGTTTCAGCCCAGTGTCGGAAAAAAGGTTTTATTTATATATCGGCCCAACACAAGTTTTACATCAATTGGCTCGGTACCGGGATGAACAATATTACGCCAGGAATCGGTCCAGTGCATGGTTGCCGTTTTCCCTTAGTTCCGTTATATGCCAGTGCTGGCCCGTCATTTCAGTGTTTGCTGGGTACGTGTCGATTCATGTAAATATGTACTGCTGTATCAGACCATTTCATAACCATTACAAAACCATCTGTCAGCCAGCATTGGTGTATGTATCAGACCATTAAAGGCAAAACTGCATATCCGGTTTTCTTCTCTTTTTACAAGGAGAGAGACCACCTTTGAATTACCTTGAACTGAGCTGAACATCACTCATGTCTTTGTTGAATAGTGATATTCAGCAGCACAATACAAGGTAATTTAAAGGTGGTTTTGCAGCTTGGAAAGTTTGTGATAAAGATAAGTCTGTTTACGTCTTGCGGCTCTCAAACATCTGCAGTTTAAAATTTTTGGTTCTTTGTTAAAGCATGTCTGGCATATATTGCACACATAATTCTACTGTCCAGACTGCCAGACCTGTATGGGAACCAAATAGTTTGAAATAATAATTTAAAAAAAAAAACAGGTTTAGCATACGAAGGGGGAAAGTACAATCTACACAAAATCAGTATTTACAACAGTAATAACGAAGCATCAATTGAACTACTAAGAATACACGGAGTTTTGCCGAGTCAAATTAGTGTAAAGAGCGTAATTTGCCCTGCAAATATCGGGAAGATAGACATCAGTGTTACTGCGGACGTTGGAAGAAAAGTCGGAAAAATAAGGGGAAAATCCAGTGCAAATTCACTGTTTCGGATTATAACAGTAATAATAATAGTAATAATAATAATGATAACCAACTGTTATTCACAATGCATAATTTTCTAATTTTCAAGTAAAAATATATTTAAGATCATCGATTGTTTAACCATTTTTTGTTTTAGTGTTCTCTACTCAAAATTCTATCTATCTATCCATTGCCAGACGCCTCAATCCCGTTTGGGGTGGCCACAAACAAATCGCATCCACGTCACCCTGTCCCCCGCCATTTCACTGCCCCGCTCCCAACTCACACCCCCCTCTCTCATATACCTCTCCACCCCATCCCTCCATCTCATCTTTGGCCTCCCCCTTCCTCTTTCCCCCTCCACCTCACTCACATACACTCTCTTCGTCAGTCTTTCACCCTCCATCCTCTCCACATGGCCAAACCACCAGAGTGTGTTCCTCATAACGCTTCCTATCACATCCACATCCACACCACAACGCTCCTTTATATCCTCATTCGTCAGCCTGTCTCTCCATGTGACTCCACAGGCTCCTCTTAAATCACTCATTTCCACTGCTCTCACTCTTGACTTGTGTCCTTCCAACAACGTCCAAGCTTCACTTCCATATGTTAGACTTGGTATCACAATACTGTCATGTAGTAACTTTTTCACTTCCAGGCTCACTTCCCTGTTTCTTATCACTGCTGATTGATTGACTGAGATTCGCCTCCCTGATATAAGGAGGACACGGGCATAGAAAGCCCGTCACGGTAATATTCTTGCTACTAGCACGCTACATTCTAACGAGGAGGTGGGTAGGCAGAGACCACCTCCAAAAGCACGGCAGCGGAAGTTTGTCCAATGAGATTCGCAGCGGTCTGGAATCTGTCGACTCCACCAACAGGTTGGTCGTTCAAATTAGAATGGAGGCGGGCTGTTGCAGGACAGTCCAAAACATAATGAAGCAGCGGCTGATCAGTTTGGTCAAGGCAGTGAGGGCATGGGTCAGGGTTCTTACCAGTTATCAGGGTGTAGCAGGGAAACCCTAATTGTAGGCAGCGAATGCGCACTATAAGATGATTGGGAGTGCCAGGGGCAACCGAGAGGGGTGTATAGGACGTAGCCTTTGCATACCATTGCGCCGAGCATGAACCCTCCCAAACTTTCGACTCATGTTCTTCAAGTGACAGGAGGCCGAGGATGGTGGTCACCTTACGCCTGAGGATAGAGAGGCTGGGCCACAAGGGGAAAGTACCCTCGGGAAGAGAGCAGGCATCACGAGCAGCATGATCAGCACGTTCGTTCCCTGCAATGCCAACATGTCCAGGGAGCCAATGAAGAAATATTTCACCACCTCTTCTAGAAATAGAATGAGCCACAGCCATGATGCTTGTTAACAGATGGACATTGTCGCAGAAGCGATGCACCATGAGGCCATGGAGGGAGGAGAGGGACTGTGTGTGGATCACGACACGCCGAGAGAGGTGTCGATCAGCATGTCTGAGCGCACAGAGTATGGCCACCAACTCAGTCTGGTATGGTGAAACCCCAGACGATATACGCCAAGCCTCGACATGGGAGCCACAAATCATCGCAGCACCTGCAAGCCCATCAGCACCAACCGACCCGTCAGTATAATAAATGGCAGAGTCAGGTGTGTGTAGAGCTGCCACACGACTGAGACCATCCTGGCATAGTAAAGTGGGAAATGAGAACCTGCGTGTCCCTGACAAAGGTAGAACGCATGTGAAAGCTGAAGGTAGCCAAGGAGGTGCAGGGGAATACCCAGGAAAGGGCAAATCGGGGTCACCTATGACGTGGTCAGGTACATCTAGGCTCTGAATGATGCCGGCAGCAATAAGAATCCAGTCCCCTTCAGGTTGTGGATTTGGAGGTCGACTGAGAGTACTCTCAAGTAATGAAGATGCAGTAAGGTGAGGTTGGTGCTGGCAGAGTTGGGCAATGACAGCCGTGGTACGTGCCCATATCCGGTACTTAAAGGACAGGAAGCCACTCTCAGCCCTGAGGTTGACAAGAGATGTCCATGGGGGTGCACCAAGCATGACGCATAGAGCAGTGTTCTGAATTACCTCAAGAGAGCTGCTGAGCTTTTCAGAGACGCCAATTAACCCTTAAACCGCGGGCTTGTTTTGCTTTGACTTGCGGCTCCCGCGGGCATATTCACGCTCTGACAGACTCTAAAAATATTTGCCAAAAATCAGTTATTACTCCTAGAATATTAAAATCAAATATACTTATGGCACATACCTTCAGCTTTCTCCTTGGGTGTTTTTTGAGCCTTCGTCGATTACCGAAGGACTTGTGGAGACCTCTGAAGTTGGGTAATGAAGTCTCCACTTTACACTTCCCGACAACTTGTAATATGATTACCACTGCCTGATATTATCACTAGAAACACTAATCTATGATTCTCAAATAGTTTGGAATCCATACTCCCCCAAAAATAACACTGTGAAACCAATGAAAATTACGAGGGCTTATGACCATCCCACTTCCGATCGTTCGCCGCTAGTGTTGTCTATTATTAAAAAAAACACTCACAGTTTATAATTGTTACTATATAACACTTATATGTATCTACAGTCTTTATCCATAAGTTTCCTTCAGTAATAGTAGTTTATTGTCACTGTAGGGATTCAATTTCTTTCAGTAAAATACGTAGCATTCACTTTCTCGTCCTGTATATTAGCATTGAGAGTGAATGTTACTTTCATCTTCACTCTCATAACTCATAGTATTCATACATGCTAGAGTGAAACTTTTGCTTTCATTACTCCTAGTATATATACTCGTATTCTTATAATACCACTCATTTACATTTCTATTTACGTTCTCTACTTTATTTACATTATTTACATTTCTATTTCATTTACATTGTGTTATGCACTGTCACTTGAAGTAACTTATAAAACTATTTTCCACTGTTCACTTATAGTTACATTCATTTTTGTCACTTGCTGTTTACACATTATTTACACTTTATTTACAATTCCACTTGCACTGTTTTACTCAGTAAAAAGATCATAGTCACTCTCTATCAATTGTCAGCCCTTTACCTCTTTCCACACAAGGTTTAGTAGGGGGTAAAGGTCACAGGGCCCTTTGCATGGGGCTATAAAGCGGCGGAAGTTAGCAGGAGCAAATCAGACATACTCCCACTTTCAAAGACGACAGTGAACTGATAGTACTGGCCTCCTGCCGCCTGGCTAGGGTGAGTGCAATACTACCAACTTCAGCCCTGTGAGACCTGCTATTATATAGCAATGAAATGATTGGCAGGAAACCAAGACAATACATAATAAATTAGGTAGTTCCAGGTGAATGTAAATATAACTTAGGCTTCTCCTTTCCCTCCTTATATGTATATTTATTACGAAAATAGATTATACGGCATATTTCAAGGGGAAATAAACAGCGAAAATTAGCGAACGAGTGCACGTGAGGTGTTGTCAGGTGATAATTTAGCCAATTCCAGGTGTATGGCACTATCATTTACCTTATTTCTTTTCTGTATATAATATTTGGTATAAGAATAGGGTATAGGGCTTTTTTCAATGGATAAAATCAGCGGAAAATTCCAGGGAAGATTTACTTAGCGTAGAATACAGTGTGGTGGCCTGCAATAATTAGATAGTTCCAGGTGAATGTAAATATCACTTAGGCTTCTCCCTTCCTTTCTTATATATATTTTTATTACGAAAATAGATTATACGGCATATTTCAAGGGGAAATAAACAGCGAAAATTAGCGAACGAGTGCATGTGAGGAGTTGTCAGGTGATAATCAGCCAATTCTAGGTGTATGGCACTCTCACTTACCTTATTTCTTTCTTGTATATATTATTTGGTATAAGAATAGGGCATAGAGCTTATTTCAATGGATAAAATCAGTGAAAAATTCCATTAGCGTAGCACGGCCAGGCAGGCGAGAGGATAGGGTAATGGAGGGGAGATAGGAAGGGGAGTCAAGAACAGGGAGAAATGGCTAAATTGTCAACAATGGATGGGAGTACAAATGAGATTAGGAGTGCTGACTCGTATTGGACATTGGCAGTACTGATAGATGATACAAGCCACCACTTCAAAGCCCGGGTGAATTCAAAATAACACAGAATCACAAAAGTGTCACCCCGCGGTATGATCCCTTCCTCCCAAGCATCACGAAAGTGACGCCCCGCGGTTAAGGGGTTAAGCAAAGTGCACTGTAGTCCACTATCGAGCGAATGCCATGCACATAAAATGTTCTGAGGACTCGGAATGAGGTCCCTAGAGAGCGACGACACAGGGCTTTGAGGGCAGAGGTGCGGGTGGCAGCATGTTCCCGTAAGTAGCGGACATGGTGACCAAAAGTCAACCTGCTATCAAACCATACACCTAGGTACTGGTGATGGTAAACCAGACCTAGGTGATGACCCCCAAAAAGGAGAGGACGGTCAGGTGGATATAAACCATAAGGCAGATATTTGGATTTCTCAAGACTGACCTTGAACCCAAGGTCACAGCACTTGTCATATAAGAGGGAGAGGGCGGCCGGTGCCTGGGCAAAGCAGTCCCTATGTGAAAACACAAATGCCAGGTCGTCCGCATAGCAAAGCAGGATGACACCACGGCCATAGTTGATGCTGAGAAGGCCCTCAACGAGCATATTAAATAGAAGTGGGCTCAGTACACTGCCCTGAGGAGTTCCATTTTCGTGTGCATATGAGGCAGAAATATGACCCTGGAAGTGGACACAAGCTGACCGGCCATGAATGAAATCCCTCACTCATGACAGGAGTCTTCCCCCTACCCCCTTAGTCACAAGGGCTGCCAGAACTGCAACAGGGTTAGCTATTTCAAAGGCCTTCTCGAGATCGAGGAAAACAGCCATACTGCAACTGTGTCTAAGCGCGCCAAGAAAGGAAGCGAGACAATGCGATGTGCTTCTGCCTGGGAGATAGGCAAAAAGATGCGGATGGAGAGGGCCTAATCTCCAAGCTAGACGAGAAAGCACAAGCCTTTCTGCGGTCTTGGCTATGCAGCTAAGAAGGGAAATTGGCCTCATATTGGTTGGGTCATGGGGTTTGAGTATGGGGTGAACGATGGCTGTTTTCCACGATCTCAGGAGACGGCCTTCCACCCACGAACGGTTGAGTAAATCAAGGATAGCGGCCTTTCCACTCGGGCCAGCATGAGCCAGGAAAGAGTAAACCACACCATTGCTTCCTGTGGCTGTATCTGGCTTGTGACTAAGTGCCCTGTCGAGTTCACCATTTGTGAACAGGTGGTCAGCAACATCAGGGCGGGAGCAGGCAGCCTAAATAGCTTCCCTCCGGGGGCCGGCTAGGCGCTCCTGCAAGTACCTGACAGCCTGTGGTAGTACAGTAGTGGCTGTGTGTGCAGCAAAGAGGGCCGCAAGACGTTCGGCCTCGCCAGCTGGATCTGGATGGGATGGAGGTCTGGGCAGCCGAGGACTGGACACATACTTGATACGAGCCCACATCTCTTTGAGGTTGGAGTGGGAGTCTAGAGACTGGCACCATTTTGTCCAAGCTTCCTCCTGGATGCGACGTTTTTCTTGTAGAACATGTCTTGCCACTGCAGCCAGGTAGTTCCTTGTTGGTGAGGAGGGCCGTCGACAGAAAGTCTTACGGGCCGAGTTAAGCCTGTGATTTAGGTCTCGCACCCTTTCATTGAAGTACCAGTGATCCTTGACGTGGACAGATTGGCCTTTCGTCAACGGAATACTGGCAGCAGCAGCACCGTGAAGGGTGTGGGTGAGATGGTCGGCATACTCGTTGAGGGTAGACTAGGGAATGGCAGTAAGGTGGCTTCAACAGTCTCAGTATACTGAGGCCAGCATGCCTGGCGGAGATCCCAGAGGGGTGGAGGTGGCGGCGGGGGTGGAAGTGGGGCCGCCGGGAGTTCCGTCACCAGAGTGAAATGGTCGGTGGTGAGGAAGGAGTGCAGGGACCACCTGGACATACTGGCAAGAGGAGAGGAGACAAAGGAGAGGTCAAGCCTACCACTGCTGATATGGGTAGGCTCGCTCAGATCATTTAAAAGAGCAACCCCCTCAGTTTCTTCGAGGGTCATGGCTACGTGGCGACCCGCTTCATTCGATGGGATGGGTGAGAAGAGGACGGGATGGTGAGCACTGAAATCTCCCCCAATAAAGGTGGACTCAGCTGCAACATGAGCCATGATCTCCCCCAAGTCTAGGGTCCCTCCCGGATTCTTATAGATGTTGAAGATTGTCAGGGAGGTTGAGGCGAGTTGCAGGACGACACCCTGCACCTCAATGCCCTTGCCGCAGTGGATAGGAGGGTCGTACTCATAGCAAGGGATGTGTTCCCGCACAAGGATAGCACACCCTCGTGCAGTACCTTGGATCCAGGGGAGAAAATAGCCCTTGAAGCCTCCGAGTCGAAAAGTGGAACTGTGGGGAAGGAGCATCTCCTGAAGCAGAAAGACTTGTACATGCTCCTTAGCAGCCACCTCCTGAAGGTGGACAAGCTCATTCCGTGCCCCTAAGCAGTTCCACTGTAGGACTCGGAGGCTGGCAGCGGAGTCTGGCAATGGGGAAGCTGAGAATAATCTGGTTGGAGGCCTAGGGCCCTGCACTCCTCTTCGATCGTCCCCGAGACTGGGGTGAGCCCCGGATGAGTGGTGACCAAAGAGCGAGGACAAGGCTGAGGAAGCTGGGCAGGTGGCGGCTCTGCCACGGTTGTCTGTGTGGGAGACAAAACAGGGGGTGCCAGGGTAGAGGGGTGTGGCTGTTGTTTTGCCTCCACCACCCTGTCGACAATGGCGTCTACAGTCTGAACGAATGGCGCCGTGTCCAAAGGCTTGCCTAGAAACGTCCCCAGCAACTGCGCCAGGCTTGTTGCTATTTTGGTCCCCAGCATTCGCAATTCATCACTGGTGAAAACGAGGAGAGGAGAAGCTGGGTTGTGGGGCGTGGGTGGAGTAAACTCCAATACCGACTGATGGACTGGGGATGGAGGAGGGTGGTGAACCTCGGCAGTAGACGTGTGACGAATGAGAGCTGGTTGGAGGGGTGGGAAGTCCACTTCCTGTAGCACTAGAGGAGCAGACGCTATTGGGCAACGTTGCTGTCCCCAAATGAAAGTCCCAGGAGGTGCCAGTTGGGTGCTGATCGCCTGCTGCTCCCTCACTCAAGCAACCTGACGTTCTCGCCCGCGATCGACAAGTGCCACTCTGGTGGGGCAGCTGGGGTGCCCAAGCAGTTTGGGCAGCGGGTCAAGACAGCCTCCTTGGCCTTGAATTTGGCCAAGCACCTCTCCGTTTCATGTGGGCCGCTGCACATCCCACAGACGACAGCTCGGTTGCAAGTGGCATGGTGGTCCCCATACCGCTGACACCTGTAGCAGCGGAATGGCTCTGGGGTGAAGGGGCGAAGATGGTATTGCCCCCAGTTCCCTAGGTCGATCACCGGAATCATAGGACCCCGAAGGGTGACGAAGACCTGTCGAGTCTCCTCCCTGGTACACGTTCTTTGGCAGCTGGTCGCGTCTTCGACCTGGGGGTGTTGGAGCACCATTTCCACAGGCATTCTCAAGGGATAATCCATGACGATGGCCTTCGTTGACTGTTGGCCAGGCATCAGCTCGACAAGCTTGACGGGGGAGGCCTCGTCCTGCATAGCTGCTCTCAAGAGGTCGTAAGCTCCCTCGTCCTTCGGCATCAACACCGAGCTTCCATCCCATCCCAACAGGTTGGAGCAGCATAGCCCTGGCAGTTGACACTCTAGTGCAGCCACGGCGTCGTAACTCGTTGCGTGCCCATCCTGGACAGGCACACAGAACGCTGGGAATGAAGAGCGGGGCGGGGGACGCACAGCTACTGACACGGAGGGACGAGCAGCAGGGAGAGGCCTGAGAGGAGCCCCAGTATGTACTGCCGGAGAAGGGCCGTTTCCCTGCCGACCACGCTTCGATCCCTTGCGGGCCACAGGGGTGAAACCCTCGTCATCATGAAGACCAGGATCAGGAAAAGGGGAGATCTGAGTAGCAGCAGGAGCTTCAGACAGGACCTCCAGCCACTTGGGAATACGAGCAGACCTAGCTCGTTAATTATTAGGAGTATGACAATGCAAATTATTTCAAGCATTAGCAAATTAGGGAGGATATTGAAAATATAAAATAGGTGCCACAAACAGTCAAAATCAAGAATCAATGCTCGCATTCGAATGAAGCCTATTCACTATTTCTTTCATTGTAACAAACGTAATGTAGGCACAAACAAATGACACCAGACATAAGTTTCGATATTCAGTGACCTGCGGTTTGTATGGCAATATACGAGCATATCCCAAATCATTGTATAACTTATAAAACTCTTATATGCGGAATCCACGGGGAGCTAAAACGAACAGCCACAATGATGACGGTTTTCAAATGTAGATTTTTCTGCTGCTCGTATTTTAAATATCTTTGTAAGCAATGTATCGCGAAATTAAACAGGCACCTTACCCTCTCTCCACACGACCCTGCTGCTGCTGCTGCTCTCTCTCTTTCTCTCTCTCTCTCTCTCTCTATGATGAGCAGGGATGTATCACTGCAGCCCCGTACTGTACATACCCGCTAACTGTAGGTACTTCCACGCCCTTTCATTTAGGTAACCATTAATTATATGGCCATCATAATTATAAGCTATCATGCATTTTAAAGTACAGTATAGCTATTCAAAAACAGGCCTTTATGCCATGAGTGTGAGACCACTATGGAAGGAAAGGTTACGTGTGTGTTGTCTGATTTAAATATTGTTGAGAAGCGAGATTTGCCAGTTGGGTGGTCGAGAAGCATTTCAACGTTTACAGTAGGTTCTGGTACGAGTCAGAGTTGCCAGTTCGCCTGCTGTTTGTTAGCGTAGTTGTTTCGTAAGTTATGCATTAATTTTTGTGCATTTTTTCTTTATAATGTTTTATTTATGTGACTGCTTGCTAATTATGTAATTTAATTTAAGTCAGTACGCTAAATAATGTACAGTGTCATGTAATGTAAGAAAACTCTGGCATGTTTTGGTTGTCTCCGAGTTGGTAACTGTTGTTGCTAGGGGCAGGTACAAGCCCAGCAAACATGACTATGTTGGATCAGAACCATACCGATGCTGGCTTGCGATGGCACGTGGTGTCGGAATGGTACAGGCAATCAAGATGACCTGAATCGTCCCAGTGCGAGTGCCAACAACCGTTTGCACATAGATCCAGATTCGGTTCTGTTCTGGCCCAACATCATGTCTATATCGGATGCCAGTAATCAAATCTGAATCGGGTGCATGTAATCGGGCCAATTTACAAGTAAGTGTGTTTGGATAGCTCGAAAATTATATATCTTGAAACTTACTTTTTCTTCCTTTGAGGGAATAACATTGTAGACTTTTATCCTTTAAATGCTCCCCCTCCCCCCAAAAAAAATCAGGATTCGGACCTTTGTCCTCAGAATGCCTACCATACAGTCCACAACACCTGACAGCTGATTTACTGAGTGAAGTCTCTCTTACCGAAGTTACATTTATGAATACACACTGCGTTGCCAGCTCAGTATCTCCGTCTGTCCCGAATTGCTGCCAAGTGATGGAAGGTCTGAAATGAAACAAATCAAATCAACTGCCTGGTGCGGAACTCGAACCCATGCCTCCAATACATCAGATATGCACATCTTACCACTGAGCCACGGACAACCTACGTGGTAAATAGTATATACAACTCTGACCATTATATAGACCCAGTTGTATATATTGTCTGTGTATACCAATGCCCCTTTAACATTAATTTTATCAATTATGATCCAGTAAGCTAAAAACAAGTTCAGTTCCACAAAAACATTACCAAAAACAGGACTTTCGTTTTATAACAAGACAGTTGCCTATGGAAAACTCCTGTCTCTGGTGAAATTTCTGTATTATATAGAATATATTTCAGTTATCCAATATATGAGAATGATCTGTGATGGATGATGTATAGTTACATCACTCAGTTGTTAGCTGCTTGATTGGCGTGGTCAACAATACATAAATTGGGCCAACATTTTATTGCCATTCTTGCTCCAGTTTTCGAAAAAAGTTATATTTCTATATC
This sequence comes from Coenobita brevimanus, assembly GCF_032717465.1. NCBI lineage: Eukaryota > Metazoa > Arthropoda > Malacostraca > Decapoda > Coenobitidae > Coenobita > Coenobita brevimanus. The sequence goes on along the minus strand of NC_137000.1, from coordinate 16,543,789 downwards.
CATCCGATACATGTCTTACACCAATAGGCCCATTATATATATATATATATATATATATATATATATATATATATATATTCGGGGGAGGCGGTGGCTGAATCGGTAGAGGCGGCCTGCAGTCCTAATAGACCCAGGATCGAATTCCGGCTGGGGCGGGAACAGTTTAACGATTTAAATTTTCCAAAAAACAGACTTTCCTGATCTACCAGATGACACGCCGACGTGTCGTAAAAATACCCCCTCTAATACCAATACACCAGTCCTGTATGAGACAGCCCTAGCATGTATTCAGTATGGATGGTGGGTGTTAGCGCCGAAGTGGTGACATGTGGAGGTGTGGGAGGACTACTGGGCCTTGAGATAGGTCACTGCCCCCGAAACATGGCCCTGAAGCCTTTGCCCAGAGTCGGACACGTAAATATCTATCTATCTATCTATATATATATATATATATATATATATATATATATATATATTCCATCCATTCATCATCCAATCCTACATTGCCCCATGAGGAGCGTAGGAGCCCGGGGCTAGGCAGTTGGTCCCGACATTTAAGATGAGAGTGACCAGCCTCAGTCATCCCTGAGTGACATTACATGAGCAATCAACCCCAACCACCCCTTGGATATAAACCTTCACCGGCTCAATCCGATTGGAGCGCAATAATTACCCACTAAACCACCAGGCGCCAAAATTTGGTTATATGGTTACCACCCAGCGTAGTAAATGGTTTCCTGGTGCACAGGAAACCATTTGGCTTGTCAGTCAGTGCAGTCACCCACAGGCTGAAGGAAGTGGAAAGAATGAAGGAGAGAAAGACAAGAGGGAGTGTAAAGTCATCCGTAGGCAGAAGGACGAGGAAAGAATGAAGGAAAGAGGGATGGAGAGGAAAGGGCAGACACCCGAGAGCAGCACTACATCGAGTGAGTGGATGGTGAGCGTCTCCACCTACCACAATATATATATATATATATATATATATATATATATATATATATATATATATATATATATATATATATATATATTACTGCCAGGAATCGGTTCAGTGTATGGTTGCCGTTTCAGCCCAGTGTCGGAAAAAGGTTTTATTTATATATCGGCCCAACACAAGTTTTACATCAATTGGCCCGGTATAAACAATATTACGTCAGGAATCGGTCCAGTGCATGGTTGCCGTTTTCCCTTAGTTCCGTTATATGCCAGTGCTGGCCCGTCGTTTCAGTGTTTGCTGGGTACGTGTCGATTCATGTAAATATGTACTACTGTATCAGACCATTTCATAACCATTACAAAGCCATCTGTTAGCCAGCATTGGTTATGTATCAGACCATTAAAGGCAAAACTGCATATCCGGTTTTCTTCTCTTTTTACAAGGAGAGAGACCACCTTTGAATTACCTTGAACTGAGCTGAACATCACTCATGTCTTTGTTGAATAGTGATATTCAGCAGCACAATACAAGGTAATTTAAAGGTGGTTTTGCAGCTTGGAAAGTTTGTGATAAAGATAAGTCTGTTTACGTCTTGCGGCTCTCAAACATGTGCAGTTTAAAAATTTTGGTTCTTTGTTAAAGCATGTCTGGCATATATTGCACACATAATTCTACTGTCCACACTGCCAGACCTGTATGGAAACCAAATAGTTTGAAACAATAATTAAAAAAAAAAAAAAAGGTTTAGCATACGAAAGGGGAAAGAAGTACAATCTACACAAGTCAGTATTTACAACAGTAATAACGAAGCATCAATTGAACTACTAAGAATACACGGAGTTTTGCCGAGTCAAATTAGTGTAAAGAGCGTAGTTTGCCCGGCAAATATCGGGAAGATAGACATCAGTGTTACTGCGGGCGTTGGAAGAAAAGTCGGAAAAATAAGGGGAAAATCCAGTGCAAATTCACTATTTCGGATTATAACGATAATAATAATAATAGTAAATAATAATAATAATGAAAACCAACTGTTATTCACAATGCATAATTTTCTAATTTTCAAGTAAAAATTGAATATTTAAGATCATCGATTGTTTAACCATTTTCTGTTTTAGTGTTCTCTACCCAAAATTCTATCTATCTATTGCCAGACGCCTCAATCCCGTTTGGGGTGGCCACAAACAAATCGCCTCCACGTCGCCCTGTCCCCCGCCATTTCACTGCCCCGCTCCCAACTCACACCCCCCTCTCTCATATACCTCTCCACCCCATCCCTCCATCTCATCTTTGGCCTCCCCCTTCCTCTTTCCCCCTCCACCTCACTCACATACACTCTCTTCGTCAGTCTTTCACCCTCCATCCTCTCCACATGGCCAAACCACCAGAGTGTGTTCCTCATAACGCTTCCTATCACATCCACATCCACACCACAACGCTCCTTTATATCCTCATTCGTCAGCCTGTCTCTCCATGTGACTCCACAGGCTCCTCTTAAATCACTCATTTCCACTGCTCTCACTCTTGACTTGTGTCCTTCCAACAACGTCCAAGCTTCACTTCCATATGTTAGACTTGGTATCACAATACTGTCATGTAGTAACTTTTTCACTTCCAGGCTCACTTCCCTGTTTCTTATCACTGCTGATTGATTGACTGAGATTCGCCTCCCTGATATAAGGAGGACACGGGCATAGAAAGCCCGTCACGGTAATATTCTTGCTACTAGCACGCTACATTCTAACGAGGAGGTGGGTAGGCAGAGACCACCTCCAAAAGCACGGCAGCGGAAGTTTGTCCAATGAGATTCGCAGCGGTCTGGAATCTGTCGACTCCACCAACAGGTTGGTCGTTCAAATTAGAATGGAGGCGGGCTGTTGCAGGACAGTCCAAAACATAATGAAGCAGCGGCTGATCAGTTTGGTCAAGGCAGTGAGGGCATGGGTCAGGGTTCTTACCAGTTATCAGGGTGTAGCAGGGAAACCCTAATTGTAGGCAGCGAATGCGCACTATAAGATGATTGGGAGTGCCAGGGGCAACCGAGAGGGGTGTATAGGACGTAGCCTTTGCATACCATTGCGCCGAGCATGAACCCTCCCAAACTTTCGACTCATGTTCTTCAAGTGACAGGAGGCCGAGGATGGTGGTCACCTTACGCCTGAGGATAGAGAGGCTGGGCCACAAGGGGAAAGTACCCTCGGGAAGAGAGCAGGCATCACGAGCAGCATGATCAGCACGTTCGTTCCCTGCAATGCCAACATGTCCAGGGAGCCAATGAAGAAATATTTCACCACCTCTTCTAGAAATAGAATGAGCCACAGCCATGATGCTTGTTAACAGATGGACATTGTCGCAGAAGCGATGCACCATGAGGCCATGGAGGGAGGAGAGGGACTGTGTGTGGATCACGACACGCCGAGAGAGGTGTCGATCAGCATGTCTGAGCGCACAGAGTATGGCCACCAACTCAGTCTGGTATGGTGAAACCCCAGACGATATACGCCAAGCCTCGACATGGGAGCCACAAATCATCGCAGCACCTGCAAGCCCATCAGCACCAACCGACCCGTCAGTATAATAAATGGCAGAGTCAGGTGTGTGTAGAGCTGCCACACGACTGAGACCATCCTGGCATAGTAAAGTGGGAAATGAGAACCTGGGTGTCCCTGACAAAGGTAGAACGCATGTGAAAGCTGAAGGTAGCCAAGGAAGTGCAGGGGAATACCCAGGAAAGGGCAAATCGGGGTCACCTATGACGTGGTCAGGTACATCTAGGCTCTGAATGATGCCGGCAGCAATAAGAATCCAGTCCCCTTCAGGTTGTGGATTTGGAGGTCGACTGAGAGTACTCTCAAGTAATGAAGATGCAGTAAGGTGAGGTTGGTGCTGGCAGAGTTGGGCAATGACAGCCGTGGTACGTGCCCATATCCGGTACTTAAGGGACAGGAAGCCACTCTCAGCCCTGAGGTTGACAAGAGATGTCCATGGGGGTGCACCAAGCATGACGCATAGAGCAGTGTTCTGAATTACCTCAAGAGAGCTGCTGAGCTTTCCAGAGACGCCAATTAACCCTTAAACCGCGGGCTTGTTTTGCTTTGACTTGCGGCTCCCGCGGGCATATTCACGCTCTGACAGACTCTAAAAATATTTGCCAAAAATCAGTTATTACTCCTAGAATATTAAAATCAAATATACTTATGGCACATACCTTCAGCTTTCTCCTTGGGTGTTTTTTGAGCCTTCGTCGATTACCGAAGGACTTGTGGAGACCTCTGAAGTTGGGTAATGAAGTCTCCACTTTACACTTCCCGACAACTTGTAATATGATTACCACTGCCTGATATTATCACTAGAAACACTAATCTATGATTCTCAAATAGTTTGGAATCCATACTCCCCCAAAAATAACACTGTGAAACCAATGAAAATTACGAGGGCTTATGACCATCCCACTTCCGATCGTTCGCCGCTAGTGTTGTCTATTATTAAAAAAAACACTCACAGTTTATAATTGTTACTATATAACACTTATATGTATCTACAGTCTTTATCCATAAGTTTCCTTCAGTAATAGTAGTTTATTGTCACTGCAGGGATTCAATTTCTTTCAGTAAAATACGTAGCATTCACTTTCTCGTCCTGTATATTAGCATTGAGAGTGAATGTTACTTTCATCTTCACTCTCATAACTCATAGTATTCATACATGCTAGAGTGAAACTTTTGCTTTCATTACTCCTAGTATATATACTCGTATTCTTATAATACCACTCATTTACATTTCTATTTACGTTCTCTACTTTATTTACATTATTTACATTTCTATTTCATTTACATTGTGTTATGCACTGTCACTTGAAGTAACTTATAAAACTATTTTCCACTGTTCACTTATAGTTACATTCATTTTTGTCACTTGCTGTTTACACATTATTTACACTTTATTTACAATTCCACTTGCACTGTTTTACTCAGTAAAAAGATCATAGTCACTCTCTATCAATTGTCAGCCCTTTACCTCTTTCCACACAAGGTTTAGTAGGGGTAAAGGTCACAGGGCCCTTTGCATGGGGCTATAAAGCGGCGGAAGTTAGCAGGAGCAAATCAGACATACTCCCACTTTCAAAGACGACAGTGAACTGATAGTACTGGCCTCCTGCCGCCTGGCTAGGGTGAGTGCAATACTACCAACTTCAGCCCTGTGAGACCTGCTATTATATAGCAATGAAATGATTGGCAGGAAACCAAGACAATACATAATAAATTAGGTAGTTCCAGGTGAATGTAAATATAACTTAGGCTTCTCCTTTCCCTCCTTATATGTATATTTATTACGAAAATAGATTATACGGCATATTTCAAGGGGAAATAAACAGCGAAAATTAGCGAACGAGTGCACGTGAGGTGTTGTCAGGTGATAATTTAGCCAATTCCAGGTGTATGGCACTATCATTTACCTTATTTCTTTTCTGTATATAATATTTGGTATAAGAATAGGGTATAGGGCTTTTTTCAATGGATAAAATCAGCGGAAAATTCCAGGGAAGATTTACTTAGCGTAGAATACAGTGTGGTGGCCTGCAATAATTAGATAGTTCCAGGTGAATGTAAATATCACTTAGGCTTCTCCCTTCCTTTCTTATATATATTTTTATTACGAAAATAGATTATACGGCATATTTCAAGGGGAAATAAACAGCGAAAATTAGCGAACGAGTGCATGTGAGGAGTTGTCAGGTGATAATTAGCCAATTCTAGGTGTATGGCACTCTCACTTACCTTATTTCTTTCTTGTATATATTATTTGGTATAAGAATAGGGCATAGAGCTTATTTCAATGGATAAAATCAGTGAAAAATTCCATTAGCGTAGCACGGCCAGGCAGGCGAGAGGATAGGGTAATGGAGGGGAGATAGGAAGGGGAGTCAAGAACAGGGAGAAATGGCTAAATTGTCAACAATGGATGGGAGTACAAATGAGATTAGGAGTGCTGACTCGTATTGGACATTGGCAGTACTGATAGATGATACAAGCCACCACTTCAAAGCCCGGGTGAATTCAAAATAACACAGAATCACAAAAGTGTCACCCCGCGGTATGATCCCTTCCTCCCAAGCATCACGAAAGTGACGCCCCGCGGTTAAGGGGTTAAGCAAAGTGCACTGTAGTCCACTATCGAGCGAATGCCATGCACATAAAATGTTCTGAGGACTCGGAATGAGGCCCCTAGAGAGCGACGACACAGGGCTTTGAGGGCAGAGGTGCGGGTGGCAGCACGTTCCCGTAAGTAGCGGACATGGTGACCAAAAGTCAACCTGCTATCAAACCATACACCTAGGTACTGGTGATGGTAAACCAGACCTAGGTGATGACCCCCAAAAAGGAGAGGACGGTCAGGTGGATATAAACCATAAGGCAGATATTTGGATTTCTCAAGACTGACCTTGAACCCAAGGTCACAGCACTTGTCATATAAGAGGGAGAGGGCGGCCGGTGCCTGGGCAAAGCAGTCCCTATGTGAAAACACAAATGCCAGGTCGTCCGCATAGCAAAGCAGGATGACACCACGGCCATAGTTGATGCTGAGAAGGCCCTCAACGAGCATATTAAATAGAAGTGGGCTCAGTACACTGCCCTGAGGAGTTCCATTTTCGTGTGCATATGAGGCAGAAATATGACCCTGGAAGTGGACACAAGCTGACCGGCCATGAATGAAATCCCTCACTCATGACAGGAGTCTTCCCCCTACCCCCTTAGTCACAAGGGCTGCCAGAACTGCAACAGGGTTAGCTATTTCAAAGGCCTTCTCGAGATCGAGGAAAACAGCCATACTGCAACTGTGTCTAAGCGCGCCAAGAAAGGAAGCGAGACAATGCGATGTGCTTCTGCCTGGGAGATAGGCAAAAAGATGCGGATGGAGAGGGCCTAATCTCCAAGCTAGACGAGAAAGCACAAGCCTTTCTGCGGTCTTGGCTATGCAGCTAAGAAGGGAAATTGGCCTCATATTGGTTGGGTCATGGGGTTTGAGTATGGGGTGAACGATGGCTGTTTTCCACGATCTCAGGAGACGGCCTTCCACCCACGAACGGTTGAGTAAATCAAGGATAGCGGCCTTTCCACTCGGGCCAGCATGAGCCAGGAAAGAGTAAACCACACCATTGCTTCCTGTGGCTGTATCTGGCTTGTGACTAAGTGCCCTGTCGAGTTCACCACTTGTGAACAGGTGGTCAGCAACATCAGGGCGGGAGCAGGCAGCCTAAATAGCTTCCCTCCGGGGGCTGGCTAGGCGCTCCTGCAAGTACCTGACAGCCTGTGGTAGTACAGTAGTGGCTGTGTGTGCAGCAAAGAGGGCCGCAAGACGTTCGGCCTCGCCAGCTGGATCTGGATGGGATGGAGGTCTGGGCAGCCGAGGACTGGACACATACTTGATACGAGCCCACATCTCTTTGAGGTTGGAGTGGGAGTCTAGAGACTGGCACCATTTTGTCCAAGCTTCCTCCTGGATGCGACGTTTTTCTTGTAGAACATGTCTTGCCACTGCAGCCAGGTAGTTCCTTGTTGGTGAGGAGGGCCGTCGACAGAAAGTCTTACGGGCCGAGTTAAGCCTGTGATTTAGGTCTCGCACCCTTTCATTGAAGTACCAGTGATCCTTGACGTGGACAGATTGGCCTTTCGTCAACGGAATACTGGCAGCAGCAGCACCGTGAAGGGTGTGGGTGAGATGGTCGGCATACTCGTTGAGGGTAGACTAGGGAATGGCAGTAAGGTGGCTTCAACAGTCTCAGTATACTGAGGCCAGCGTGCCTGGCGGAGATTCCAGAGGGGTGGAGGTGGCGGCGGGGGTGGAAGTGGGGCCGCCAGGAGTTCCGTCACCAGAGTGAAATGGTCGGTGGTGAGGAAGGAGTGCAGGGACCACCTGGACATGCTGGCAAGAGGAGAGGAGACAAAGGAGAGGGCAAGCCTACCGCTGCTGACATGGGTAGGCTCGCTCAGATCATTTAAAAGAGCAACCCCCTCAGCTTCTTCGAGGGTCATGGCTACGTTGCGACCCGCTTCATTCGATGGGATGGGCGAGAAGAGGACGGGATGGTGAGCATTGAAATCTCCCCCAATAAAGGAGGACTCAGCTGTAGCATGAGCCATGATCTCCCCCAAGTCTAGGGTCCCTCCCGGATTCTTATAGATGTTGACGATTGTCAGGGAGGTTGAGGCGAGTTGCAGGAAGACACCCTGCACCTCAATGCCCTCGCCGCAGTGGATAGGAGGGTCGTACTCATAGCAAGGGATGTGTTCCCGCACAAGGATAGCACACCCTCGTGTAGTACCTTGGATCCAGGGGAGAAAATAGCCCTTGAAGCCTCCGAGTCGAAAAGTGGAACTGTGGGGAAGGAGCATCTCCTGAAGCAGAAAGACTTGTACATGCTCCTTAGCAGCCACCTCCTGAAGGTGGACAAGCTCATTCCGTGCCCCTAAGCAGTTCCACTGTAGGACTCGGAGGCTGGCAGCGGAGTCTGGCAATGGGGAAGCTGAGAATAATCTGGTTGGAGGCCTAGGGCCCTGCACTCCTCTTCGATCGTCCCCGAGACTGGGGTGAGCCCCGGATGAGTGGTGACCAAAGAGCGAGGACGAGGCTGAGGAAGCTGGGCAGGTGGCGGCTCTGCCACGGTTGTCTGTGTGGGAGACAAAACAGGGGGTGCCAGGGTAGAGGGGTGTGGCTGTTGTTTTGCCTCCACCACCCTGTCGACAATGGCGTCTACAGTCTGAACGAATGGCGCCGTGTCCAAAGGCTTGCCTAGAAACGTCCCCAGCAACTGCGCCAGGCTTGTTGCTATTTTGGTCCCCAGCATTCGCAATTCATCACTGGTGAAAACGAGGAGAGGAGAAGCTGGGTTGTGGGGCGTGGGTGGAGTAAACTCCAATACTGACTGATGGACTGGGGGTGGAGGAGGGTGGTGAACCTCGGCAGTAGACGTGTGACGAATGAGAGCTGGTTGGAGGGGTGGGAAGTCCACTTCCTGTAGCACTGGAGGAGCAGACGCTATTGGGCAACGTTGCTGTCCCCAAATGAAAGTCCCAGGAGGTGACGGTTGGGTGCTGATCGCCTGCTGCTCCCTCACCCAAGCAACCTGAAGTTCTCGCCCACGATCGACAAGTGCCACTCTGGTGGGGCAGCTGGGGTGCCACGCGTGGTGTTTGCCCGAGCAGTTTGGGCAGAGGGTCAAGACAGCCTCCTTGGCCTTGAATTTGGCCAAACTCCTCTCCGTTTCGTGTGGGCCGCTGCACATCCCACAGACGACAGCTCGGTTGCAAGTGGCACAGTGGTGCCCATACCGCTGGCACCTGTAGCAGCGGAGTGGCTCTAGGGTGAAGGGGCGAAGATGGTATTGCCCCCAGTTCCCCAGGTCGATCACCGGGATCATAGGACCCCGAAGGGTGACGAAGACCTGTCGAGTCTCCTCCCTGGTCCGCGTTCTTTGGCAGCAGATCGCCTCTTCGACCTGGGGGTGTTGAAGCAGGATTTCCACAGGCATTCTCAGGGGATAATCCATGACGATGGCCTTCGTTGACTGTTGGCCAGGCATCAGCTCGACTAGCTTGACAGGGGAGGCTTCGTCCTGCATAGCTGCTCTCAAGTGGTCGTAAGCTCCCTCGGCCTTCGGCACCAACACCGAGCTTCCATCCCGTCCCATCAGGTTGGAGCAGCGTAGCCCTGGCAGGTGACGCTCTAGTGCAGCCACGGCGTTGTAACTCATTGCATGCCCGTCCTGGACAGGCATACAGAACGCTGGGAATGAAGAGCGGGGCAGGGGATGCACAGCTACTGACACAGAGGGACGAGCAGCAGGGGGAGCCCTGAGAGGAGCCCCATTATGTACTGCCGGAGAAGGGCCGCTTCCCTGCCTACCACGCCTCGATCCCTTGCGGGCCACGGGGGTGAAACCCTCGTCATCATGAAGAGCAGGATCAGGAGAGGGGGAGATCTGAGTAACAGCAGGAGCTTCAGACGGGACCTCCAGCCACTTGGGAATACGAGCAGACCTAGCTGGCCTGGGCTCATGATAGGGGGCACAGGTGAGAGCGCGAGGCTGAGGACCTAGGGCTCGGATCACAGAGGTGCCTTGCCGTGGAGCAGGGCTGGCAGCCACACGTAAGGAAGCTGAAATGCCCTTGGTGGAAGAGAGAGAGGGTGGAGCAGGTGCGACCTCCTCCATAGCCTCATGTAGGCGGGCTGCCTTAGTGGAACGGGTTGAGGCACCACGCGAGCAAGGTACAACTCCCGTAGGCTTGGGAAGAGAGGTGTCAGCGCAAGTAACCTCGTGAGCTGATGAGTGGGAGCTGGTGTCAGAAGGATGGCACTCCCACTTCATGCCTGTAGCAGGAGATGGGTTGAAGAGTCTCGGCTAAGGGAGCGGAAGGCGGGAATGCCCCTGGGGCCTAGGGATGCAAGATCCCTTCATGCTGCCCACAACACACAGGTGAAAAACTCAGACAACTCACACACACACACACACACACACACACACACACACACACACTTCACACAAAGAAACACTCAAACACCACAACAATAAACAGCAAAAGTGGCCAAGGTCCCTACAGTGACGGGCAACCTATGCTCCCCGCCCTCTAAAGGGCAACGTAGGAGGCCCCACCACTGCCCCTTTCGGGTCTTCCCTAAACTAGCAGAGCCGCCCTCACCGCCTCCTATAACCAGGCCCTAAAGGGCCCTCTTCATGGAAGTGCCCTAACGGCACCCCTTCAGGGTTCGGCGTCGTACTACAGTGAGGGACACTAACAGCAGACCAAAAAATAAATAAATAAAAAATAAACACCCCCACAACCACACACACTCCCACTCACACACACGCAAACAAAGACAGAGTCCCAGGAAAACCTGGAAAAAGTCCAGAAATTCTTTTTCAGTGCTAGAGACTAAGTCTCTAAACTGGCAAAAGCTGAGAAAAAAGGCAAAAATTCACCACTAGTAAATCAGACTGAGTCCAGCACCAGTGAGAAAACAGTCAGAGCTCTGTATCAGACAGTGTCTAGACAGGGAGTGCCTATCACTGCTTTCAAAGAACCAGCAACCTTTCTTCCCTGCTGTACCCTTTCAAGCACTTCACTCTCCAAACCTCCATCCTTACTCATCACACTACCCAGGTACTTAAACGTACTGACATTTTCCAATTACTCACCATCCAACCTCGCTGTACATTCAGTGACTTCACCTCTCTCAAAGACCATCACTTTACTCTTCCCTACATTCACCATTAGATTCCGTTTCTTACACTCTCTCCCAAACTCATCCACCAAGCCTTGCAGCTCCCCTTCGTCTTCACTCAACAACACAGTATCATCTGCAAACAACAGTACAGGGAGTTTCCAAACACTATCCTCTCTCACAAGGGCCACTCCAACATCCACTACCCTACTTTGTACCTCTTTTATTACCCCATCCATGTACAGATTGAACAACCATGGAGACATGACACATCCCTGTTTCAACCCAACCTCCAGAGAGAAAAATTCACTTAGTTCACCATCCACACGCACTGCAGCCTTCGCAGCATCATACATACTCTTCACAGCATTCAGCAACTTCCCATCTACTCCATATGCTCTTAATACTTTCCACAATCCTTGTCTATCCACCCTGTCATATGCTTTCTCCAAATCCATGAAAGCCGCATACAACTTCTTTCCCTTCTCTAGAAACTTTTCCACTAAAGATCTAACAATGAATATCTGAGATACACAACCTCTTCCCTTCCTAAAGCCTCCCTGTTCTTCTCCAACTAATTCCTCTGTTCTTTCTCTTACTCTCTCAATAAGTATCCTACCATACACTTTTCCTATTATACTAAGAATACAAATGCCCCTATGATTACCACACACTTCTTTTTCCCCTTTTCCTTTGTACAAGGGAATAATTATACCTGACTTCCAATCCTCCGGGACTCTACCTTCCTCCCAGGCCAATCTGCACATCTTCCACATCCATTCTACTACTATCTCTCCCCCATGCTTCAGCATTTCACCACACACTCCATCAATTCTTGGGGCTTTCCCCAATTTAACTTTCTTCATTGCTTCCACAACTTCTATCCTACTGATTTCTTCCTGTCTTCTCACCTCCCTCCTTCTCCCAGCCATTCCCCAGCCACTTATACTCGCATTACTTCCATCCTCTATGTTCAACAATTCCTTAAAGTGTTCTCTCCACCTGCTCATTTTTTCTCCCTTCTCCACTAGTAATCTACCATTTTTATCTTTCACTCTCCTGCTAACCTCACTTCCACCCTGTCTTACTCTCTTTACCTCTTTCCAGAACATTTTCTTACAGTCCCTCCACTTTGCACTCAAATTCCTTCCAAATTCCTCATCCACTCTCTTCTTACTCTCTCTTACTAATCTTTTCACCTCTCTCTTTCTTTCTACGTATAACTCTCTCTTCTGCCTGTCAACTTCTTCCACGCCCCTATTTCTCATCCATTCATTGTATGCTTTCTTCTTTTGTGCCACAGCCTGTCTCACCTCTTCATTCCACCACGCTGTTCCTTGCACCCCCCTCCGTCTTCTCTTCACCCCACACACCACATCACATGCTGCACATATTTCTTCTACCCAAAATTACGTTAAATTAAAAACTGTAAAATTTATATATAGGCAAACATTAAACAAACAGCTGGAAATGGCGTGAAAAGGGTTTGACTGACCCAGTTCAGGTATATGCTAGCATTGGCAACAATATTCTGTTTCAGTTCTGGTTTGCCAGAAATGGAATGGAAGAGTATTTTGTGTATTAAGCCAATGCAGGTCACATGCGATTTGCCGCAAGCTGGCTGTGCCGATACTAATCCTGAATGAGCCGATATTGCCCCAATAACCCCATGTTATCTGGGGGACTAACACGTCCTAGAATGTTGGAGAAGCAAGGAAGCTTAGATAAGGATGAGGAAGGGACTAGTTCGAGTTCAGTTGGTATTCAATTCAGTTTGAGTGTAGTGCAATGTCAGTGAATTTTGTATATTTTCGGTACTTGTGAAAATAGTGAAGTGTCAAGCATCAAGTGTAAGTGCAGTTAGTAAAGTTGGTATAGCTCCAGAGCTTGTGAAAACAGTGAAGTGAAGTTGGAAAGCATTGTGTAATTACTTGGTAAATAAAGACAGTGAACTTAAGAAGCCAGTGTTTATTTACAACGCATGAGCTGATCCTGTGTACTGTACACCTAAAGGCTGACCGTAGGAAGAACAACTCACTGGACAACGTCCTTCCTGTACTGAACTACTGCTGTTGGAACCTGTGGCAGTGTGGGACGGGAATGTAACAACATAAACGTTGGCGGTTACTGATCTGCATAATGATGGGCTATTATAATAAACAACTAATTTTTGCCTTCACTTACCTTTAAATATGAATTACAAACGGGGACAGGTAAAGCATACGTATCTTTATTATTGGTGATTTCCACAGAGGGGAGTAGCTTTGACACTTGACAGCAGTGAGATGACATCAGCTGGCTGGTGGTGTGTTTACTTTCCCGTCGAGTGACTGGCTGTTGCCCTGAGCATTTTACCTCCCCTTGGACGGTTTATCATGCTAATATTGAATTTTATCAGTTATATAATGATTTGAAATACCACAGACAATGCACACTACTTCACTGACTACTGAACTCCATGTTTGGTGTCATTTGTTTGTAATAAATTTATGTTTGACACGAAACAGAGAAATAGTGAATAAGCTTCATTCGAAAACGTATTGTATCCTTGACTTCGACAGTTTATGATACATATTTTACTTTTTTAGCATCCTCTGTGAAATGCTAACTCCTTCATATTATTTTTGTTTATCTTCTTGATTATTAACATTACTGAAAAGAAGTACAGGCCTGATTACAAACTGAGAACACATTTAGTATGATTACATGGGTAGCCACTCGTACATATTATATGAACCAATCACTAGTTTCCACAGAAAGTGGGCATGGCTTTTACGCTTTTACTAGCGTAAAATCGTTTCCTGATTACCATCTCACATACTCACATAACAAGGGTGGCACCTGTTGTTATATCAAAGCTGACACTATTTTGAACTTCATTACATAATCAAAATTGCCTAAATATTACCAAATATATCTATGTAGTTTATCATTCCTCCAGTACTTCCTTAGAACCCAGTGTCCACACAGTTGACTAACCTTAACCTCCCCTTGCCAATGAAATTACCGTTTTGAGTAATTTTAACTTTCCTAGTGTACAATAATTATTGCATTCTGCCTAAACTGACGAAATTGGTCCACAATGCGAGCTGTTTGCAGAATCGTTTATCTCACGCAATTGGTAAAAGAACCAACCAGAATACCAGATAATCCTGACCATAACGTCTGTCTCCTGGACCTGCTCCTGACAAATAACCCAGATCAATACAGGACAGAAGTACTGTCACTACTTGGATCCTCCGATCACAGTCTCATCAAAGCCTCATTTGTCAGTTGCCCCAAACCTCCCCGTTCTGAACCTGTCAGGGTGACTAGATGGCATTTTGATAGGGCAGACTGGGATGGATTTAGAAATTATGTTGCTGATTTTCCATGGCAGTCATTCTTCTCCAGTGACATCAATTCTGCCCAGTCCCACATTAATGACTTAACGCAAGCTGGTATGAATTGTTCATACCCAGTCAACAGTATACTAGAAGATCGGACTCCCCAAAATGGTTTGACAGCAACTGTGCCAGAGCAACGGAGCTACAGAGAAGAACTATCCAAGAATCCTGGTGCAACTTATTTACAGCATGCAGCTTGAACGAACTTGAGGAACTGACTCCGAAAATTCGAGTACCTCTCTCCCTTGGATTCAGAGATGACAAGTATTATTTAATTACAGCTTCCTAAATACTGTACAATGAATTACTTCATAAAATTTACAAGTAATGTCCAACTTAACAAATCATTCTTATTTTCAAATAATAAGGTCGAATATTCATTTTGTGTACAGTCAACAGCAAAAATTCACTCGCATCCCCTGCCGCTCTATCATCTGTGAGATTCAGATTCGTGAATGCGAAGCAATGGAGACAGGTGCATAGTACCGCAAAAAGATGGCGTGGTGGGATGTGGGGTTGGGAGAGAGGTGAAGTAGTATGAAGGGCAAGGGGCCATATGGATTAAAGGTATGCGAATCAAAATTAGTCAGATAAGACAATGAAATGCAAACGATGAAAATCATGTGAAGTATATATTAGACTGAAACTGCATTGCTGTGGGAATGGTGGCCAGTTACTGGATAATACAGAGCGAGTTAATTGTTCCGCACTAAATCTTCCTAGTGAATCTCATCAGTCCTTCTTCTATCTTCTTGCTTATGCAGCTCTCTCACTCTCCTTCACTCTGTATCGCTAGCACTCTCACGCTTTCATACTCACTCTCTCTCTCTCTCTCTCTCTCTCTCTCTCTCTCTCTCTCTATATATATATATATATATATATATATATATATATTATAAATGTACACACAAGTGCTAGTGGGCCCTTCGGACCCCTCGCACTTGCTCCTGCGGAGGGCTCTCGCGTTTATGTGCTGTTCTAGGTAACGTTGTCACTTGGATTTTTTGCAGCTAACTGATCGTGTTATTTGCAGCTTCGGGAATGGAACCCAAGTTGTCTGAAAGCAAGTCCGAAATACTTCAGTTGTACCTGTGGGCAAAAAATTCTACAGAGACCCTATGCCGGGAGCAGCGTTTTTTTGGCCAAAATGTTATCGCTCATTAACTATAGTAAAAAATTTTCAATCGTGATAAGACCAAGTTTTTTCACATCAGCGAATTTTTTGCGATTTCTGTGCCAATTTTGTTGCTATTTGAATGTGTAGTTTTGGCTGCCCAAAATACACACACACACACACACACACACACGGCTATTGCTATAGTATTTTAGATATATATATATAAATTATCTTGGTCGCTTACTTGACACGTCACCTTGTTTCTATGGAGGAACCTCCCCATATCCCTCTGAATCCCCCTCCCCCCAACATCACGTCGCACCACGCCATCTGTTAGCAGTATTCTGCACCTGTGTCCACTGCTTCGCATTCACGAGTCTGAATCACAGAGATGATAGAGCAGCAGGGGGAGGGGGGCGAGCGAATTTTTGCCGTTGACTGTACACACAGCAAAAAAACTATCGTTACAGGGGGGTCCGATGTGTTTCATACTGAACAACCTGGCTGTCTCGCTAAGGTTGGTAAGCCTGACAGTGGGTGAGTTGCCAAATAGGACGAGGTAGAAATATGCATGGGAGAAGCAATGGATATAGCTTATAATAAATATGCAACAAACACACGCAGGGATACCAATGGAGGAGGCTGTTATCAAAAACCTTCATTCGTGTGTCATTTTATATCGCGCAGAAGGTGTAACGATATTTTTTTTGTTGTGTGTACATTATGGAATAATACCTTCCTTCATTTTGCACGTCAGTACACTGACCATGCACAGTCAGGTATAAAGGGATATTCTTATCCTTCCAAGTATTTATACACATATTTACATTTTGTAAAGTGATGGTTGATGGCTGTCTGAGTGATTCGTTTGAAGTCAAGTCCGGAGTAATTCAAGGTGGTGTTCTATCGCCTTTACTATTTATATTGGTCATTGATTACATTATGAAACGCGTTGGAACAGAAACCGGTGCAGGTATACTTTGGGGAGAGAATAGGAAACTTTTGGATTTAGATTATGCAGATGATATAGTTTTGATTTGTGATGGGCCAGAAGAGATGCAGAGAGTGTTGGACTGTTTGGTGAGTGAAGGTCGCAAGGTGGGTTTGGTTATTAATTGTGGAAAAACTGAAATAATCAATATGAATATGGAAAATGTGCAGGAATGTGTAATTGGAGGTATGGTTGTAAAGCAAGTTGATAGGTTTAAATATTTAGGTACTTATTTAGCCAAGGATGGTTCTTTGAACTTTGAATTCGAGGAAAGGTTAAAGAAGGCTAATCAGGCAATGGGAATGCTTAAAAATATTTGGAATAATAACAATTTTTCTGTGCATACAAAAATCAAACTTTATAAGGCAATGGTTAGGAGTATCTTAATTTATGGACACGAGTCTTGGTACAGCACAGTGACTATGGAAAATAAATTCTTGGTGTTTGAAAACAAAGCACTTAGAAGAATATTAGGAGATAAGTGGTGGGAAAGGATACCAAATAGTAGAATTAGAGAAATAACGGGAGTGCAGCCGGTCGATGAATATGTTAGGTTCTCACGATGGAAGTGGCTAGGACATGTGTATAGGGTACAGGGAATAGTACGAGGTACACCAGGGTGGGTGGCACTTGGTAGGAGAGGTAGAGGAAGGCCAAAAGAGACGTGGGTGAGGACAATGAGACGGGAAGCTGGAGATGAGTGTTGGGGAGATCTTGAGGGATTAGCACAAGATAGGATGTGGTGGTGTGAGTTCATCGAGGCCCTATGCATCCCCGAGGGTGCCACAGGAAATGATTGATTGATTGATTGATTTACATTAAAGTTCCCCACAAGGGTTAAACACAGTAGAATTTAGTTGATTAATAGTAAAGACTATTTACAAGAAAACTAGAGTAATCCAGCACTGAAACAGCACGAACGATCTCTGGCAAATTCATATGTCTTTTAACAGGGACAACTATATTAATCTTGCACATTCACCACTACACACAATATATCTCGCTCTAGGGGGAAAATGGTTTCCACAGTCTAGGGGCTGGACGAAAAATGATATGCTGTATACTGTAATGTGACCCCTAGCCAGAAGATAAGTCTCGAGAACCCTGTGCTGCGACCCTTCTAGGTCATGCATCTTGACCCAGTTATCCACCATTCACAATCTCAGGTATAGCCATTTTCTCAAGGGGCACCAACTTCGCTGATGGTTTTTATGCTGACATGTCCCCTACATTTAATTTTGACAAGTCTCAGCATCCCCTCTGAATCTGGATGTGTGGAGATGACTTTAGCTAATGATCACTGGGATCTTGGTTAGCCTGTTTTTACTAAGACCACATTTGTATTTATGGTGGACTTGTTAATGGCAGCTTGAGCCCCATAAAACCTTTCTCTTAGGCTCAAGATAATCTTTGCTCCAATGTCTGTTCCAGATGTTCAATAGTTTTTTCAAATGTTGATATCCCTCACGCAGATGTTGCCCTAGTTCATCATTCTCTATGATGAGGTCATCTACTTCCTCCTTGATATCAACACAGGCACCGGATGGAGCTTTCTGCCATACAACATAAGCTGGTGCCAAGGCTTCAGTTGATACACTAGTGTCATCCAGACAGGTTAAAGGTCTCTGTCTATTGCCAGACCCCTCAATCCCGTTCGGGGTGGCCACAAACAAATCGCCTCCACGTCGCCCTGTTCCCCGCCATTTCACTGCCCCGCTCCCAACTCACACCCCTCTCTCTCATATACCTCTCCACCCCATCCCTCCATCTCATCCTCGGCCTCCCCCTCCCTCTTCCCCCCTCCACCTCACTCACATACACTCTCTTCGTCAGTCTTTCACCCCCCATCCTCTCCACATGACCAAACCACCTCAGTGTATTCCTCCTAACGCTTCCTATCACATCCACATCCATACCACAACGCTCCTTTATATCCCCATTTGTCAGCCTGTCTCTCCATGTGACTCCACATGCTCCTCTTAAATAACTCATTTCCAATGCTCTCACTCATGACTTGTGTCCTTCCAGCAACGTCCAAGCTTCACTTCTTTACGTTAGAGTTGGTATCACAATACTGTCATGTAGTAAATTTTTCACTTCCATGCTCACTTCCCTGCTTCTTATCACTGCTTTCAAGGAACCAGGAACCTTTCTTCCCTGCTGTACCCTTTCAAGCACTTCACCCTCCAAACCTCCATCCTTACTCATCACACGACCCAAGTACTTAAACATACTCACATTTCCCAATTCTTCACCATCCAATCTCGCTGTACATTCACTGACTTCACCTCTCTCAAAGACCGTCACTTTACTCTTCCCTACATTCACCTTTAGACTCCGTTTCTTACACACTCTCCCAAACTCATCCACCAAGCCTTGCAGCTCTCCTTCGTCTTCATTCAACAACACAGTATCATCTGCAAACAACAGTACAGGGAGTTTCCAAACACTACCCTGTCTCACCAGGGCCACTCCAACGTCCACTACCCTATCTTGTACCGGTACCTCTTTTATTACCCCATCAATGTACAGATTGAACAACCATGGAGACATGAGACATCCCTGTTTCAACCCAACCTTCAAAGAGAAAAATTCACTCAGTTCACCATCCACACGCACTGCAGCCTTAAGGCACCATCATACATACTCTTCACAGCATTCAACAACTTCCCATCGACTCCATATATTCTTAATACTTTCCACAATCCTTGTCCATCCACCATGTCATATGCTTTCTCCAAATCCATGAAAGCCGCATACAACTTCTCTCCCTTCTCTAGAAACTTTTCCACTAAAGATCTAAGAATGAATTCCTGATCTACACAACCTCTTCCCTTTCTAAACCCTCCCTGTTCTTCTCCAACTAATTCCTCTGTTCTTTCGCTAACTCTCTCAACAAGTATCCTACCATACACTTTTCCTATTATACTAAGAAGACAAATGCCTCTATGATTACCACACACTTCTTTTTCCCCTTTTCCTTTGTACAAGGGAATAATTATACCTGACTTCCAATCCTCCGGGACTCTACCTTCCTCCCAGGCCAATCTGCACATTTTCCACATCCATTCTACTACTATCTCTCCCCCATGCTTCAGCATTTCACCACACACTCCATCAATTCCTGGGGCTTTCCCCAATTTAACTTTCTTCATTGCTTCCACAACTTCTATCCTACTGATTTCTTCCTGTCTTCTCACCT
This sequence comes from Coenobita brevimanus, assembly GCF_032717465.1. NCBI lineage: Eukaryota > Metazoa > Arthropoda > Malacostraca > Decapoda > Coenobitidae > Coenobita > Coenobita brevimanus. The sequence continues at coordinate 16,523,938 of NC_137000.1, read as the reverse complement.
CCCTCCTTCTCCCAGCCATTCCCCAGCCACTTATACTCACATTACTTCCATCCTCTATGTTCAACAATTCCTTAAAGTGTTCTCTCCATCTATTCACTTTTTCTCCCTTCTCCCCTAGTAATCTACCATTTTTATCTTTCACTCCCCTGCTAACTTCACTTCCACCCTGTCTTACTCTTTTCACCTCTTTCCAGAACATTGTTTTACAGTTCCTCCACTTTACACTCAAGTTCCTTCCAAATTCCTCATCCGCTCTCTTCTTACTCTCTCTTACTAATCTTTTCACCTCTCTCTTTCTTTCTACATATAACTCTCTCTTCCGCCTCTCAACTTCTTCCACGCCCCTATTTCTCATCCATTCATTGTATGCTTTCTTCTTTTGTGCCACAGCCTGTCTCACCTCTTCATTCCATCACGCTGTTCCTTGCACACCCATCCGTCTTCTCTTCATCCCGCACACCACATCACATGCTGCACATATATCTTCTGTGAATATCCTGCACACACCTTCCACGTCCCCCATCTACTCCAATTCATATTTGCCCAATCGTTCCTCCACTTCTCTCTTATACTCTGCCTTTTTCTCATCCTCTTGTAACCTTTCCACTCTCCTTACAAATATTCCTTCTTCCCGTCCTTCCCTTCTTCTATTTTTCCATCTTAAATGGATCTTGATTCTGACCACCACCAAGTAGTGGTCAGAAAGTCACTTCTCCAACCTCTATAAACTCTTGCATCCATTACACATTTTCGCATTCTTTCATCCACACACACATAATCAATCATTGCCTTCCTTTCATTCAGTTCACCATCCACCTTTCTCATCACTCGCCATGTATACCTGTGGATCATTTTGTGCCTGAAGACGGTATTGGCTATCACAAACCCCCTCCCAGCACAAATGTCCACTAACGCACTGCCATTCTCGTCTATCTCAGCGGGCACACCCCACTCACCAACTATTCCATCCACCTTCACATTCCCCACTTTACCATTCATATCACCGATCAAAAACACTCTCTCATTCCTTCCAAACTTTTCCATGCATACTTCCACATTTGTCCAGAACTCTTCTCTCACTCTGCTTGCACGATCTTGCGTTGGCGCATACACACACACACACAATCGCCCACATTTGTATTCCAACTTTCAATCTTACCCACGCAATCCTTGACCCAACTGATCCATACTCTCTTATGCTCTTCTTCCATCTTTTACTCACAACTATATAACTATATATACTCCTTCTCTTGCCCTCTCATTCTCACATACTCCTGCATATATATCCCATCCATACTCCCATTCTCTCACACTCTCACTTCTCCATTTAATTTCAGTTATTCCGCATACATCAACTTTCGCACCCTCAAGCACCTGGACAATCTCTCTCTCTTTCACCTCATCACTCGCTCCCCTTACATTCCATGTTCAGATTACCATGTCCTTTGTCCGGTCTTTGGTCGTCATTTTTTGGTCAGTCCTTGTCCGAGGCTTATTGTTTGTCATTTTAGTTAGTTGTTTTCTGGGGAGGGGCACTAACCCTCCGTCAACCGTTTTAGTCGCCTTTTACGTCAACCAGGAATACTGGGGGAGTATTCTTGAAAAAAAAAAACTACCCCCAGGGGGGGTCTATCATTAATTCTAGCCTCAATTTCTGTTATTATTGTTCTCAACTCTTCTCTGGTGATTTTAGTTCTGTGTAAGGCAGTCTCTTCACAGTACCAATCATTCATTCTGTGAATCCATTTTGCCATGGGGCTGTGGGAGCTATGAACTCCCAGGTACAATTCCAGATTCCCAGGGTCGACTTAACCTTTGGGTCATTCATTATATTTAAAATTAAAGGTGATGCTCCAATTTAATTCATTCCGATGTTGCATATTAATTTTCTAGGACACGACCGTCTAGTTGCGTATCTTCTGAATACATTCAGGAATGTCTCTGAACTTAAATTTTCTGCCATTTCTAGATGGACTGCAAGTAAACAAATATAGAAACACCTTATGGGGAGTTCCCTCACGAGTAACAATTATAGCCCCTGTGTAATCAACTCCAGGTACTTCGAAGGGTCGACTTACATTTACCCTATCCTTTGGTAAAGCAGGTAGTCCTGGACAGTCATGATCGTTGTTCATACCTCCTACATGTAATGCAACTATTGAAATATTTCTTTACAACCTGTCTACCCCTAGGAATCCAATACCTTTCTCAGATTTTGGCCAAAGTCTGCGGCACACCTCCATGAAGAGTTAACGCATGGGCTTCGTTAGCAATTAGGTCTAATTGTACAAAATGAAAATTCTTTGGTAGCAATACAGGATGTCTAGTTTGGGGAGGCAAATCAGACATTACTATTTTACCATAGCATCTGATTAGACCCCTTCTAAGGATAATCCCAAATCTCTTATCAGCTTAATACTGCTGCTAGTGCCTTGCCATAAAAGGTCAAAAATCTCTCCATAATATTCTCTTTGGAGCCTTTTCACCCAATATTCCATGGGATACATCTTGTTTAGTAGTGTTAACCCGCCCCATCCCGACCACTTTTCCACCACTGACTCCCCCCAATCCCGACCATTTTAGGAATTTTTTTTTTTTTTGGCTCAAACCTTCGCTTTTGGTGAGAAACATCGAAAATTCATAGAGAAATCGCTCACCTGAGGTTTAAAATACTCATTACAGGTAGGAGTACCTCCTTACCTTACTGGGTTTTCTATTAGGCTGGCACCAAAGAAAACGAGTTCTATGGGAGGATAACTATTTCACACCAGTCATAAACGGTATTTATTTATTTACTTGGTACGAATTTATATGTAGTACAAGAGTATATTGGTTTTCAAGCAGTAATATAGGCATTATAAGCATTGTTTCACTCACTAATACCTGACCTTTTTTTGCCACATTACCTGATCATCATTTCTAACTGTTTCTTCCTCTAATGCTATGTAAAGTTTGTCCTCCACATTGTCATTGATTGGGGAATCACTCTGGCCCTGAATTTCGTACCATGGCATGACATGGCTATACTGGCCAGGTCACTGATAACAGGTGAATTGCTGAGACAATGGCATGCAGGGGTAGGAGGACGTCATGCTGGGTAAGGCATTGTCCCTGCCTGGCATCTTGCAACACCAACCTCAGCAATATTATGCTGTTTCTATTCAGGCCATTCTTTAGTAAGTAACCATTTAGGACTTTTGGACCACATGTCATCTCTGATCAATCTCTTTACTGTCGAAACTCTCGGGAGATCAGCTGTGTACAAGCATAAATTTAAATTTGGTAGTTCTTTTATGGTCTTCACTCTATTATAGACGAAAGGATTTTTTCTGTCTCCCTTTCCCAACCAATAAAAACGGGTCTCACTGTCAATCCATGTACAGATTTCCTCAAACTGAGTGTCAATAGCAGTTATATACCTGGCCAATTTAGTTCCTTCTTCAATGGAAGCCAGTTCCATTTGAGATAGGGTTCTTCCTTTAATTCTTGCAACTCTGGCTTTGGACATAATAATATTACTATAATCTCTTGTTGCACAATAAGCTACTGCCCCATATAACTTTTGAGATGCATCACAAAATAGTTGCAAATGTGACTGCTCACTACTGTTTATCTGCCTGGGAATACATATGCATGACTCATTCATTCATTCATTGCCAGACGCCATGTATCCCTAACGGGGTGGCCAAGGGCTTAGAGTTAATTGTTTTACAGGGAGGGGCACTAATCCTCCACCAACCCCACTTGATATGTAGGGATGCCAACAGCATCAGGTGTTCCCAGGCGGTCACCCATCCAAGTACTAACCAGACCCAACGTTGCTTATGATTTTTCAAATTCCTTTCTAATCTGTTCCCATTGTTCAACATACATTTCGCCTAATTCAGTGTCCCAGTCCAGCTTTTCTCGCCAAGCCTCTTGCATTAAGCATCTGCCTCTAATAACTATGAGGATGACCAATCCTAATGGGTCAAACAACAACGGAAGCCTGACTTAACAAGGGCCTCTTGGTGACAATGACAACAGAGAACTTAATTGACTTAGATTTATTTCATCAGCCCTTGTATCGCTGTTAAACGTTTTGAGTTTTGGAAATATAAATATTTGGATAGTCGTCTTGTACTCGGTTCCTTAAATGTAGTGAATTTGTATTCCAGCTCTGTAACAGCAAATTTGCCTTCCCACATTCGGAATTGGCAACTTCATAAGCCTTCAGTGCTTCCGCTTCTGCATCAGCAACACCTTGTAAGTTATCCATATAAAGGGCCTGCCCTATTTCTTGGCATTTGGCATCTTCAAAATGATGCTTTATAGTGTTGCAAAGTAGAAAAGGACTACACAAGAGCCAAAGAGCACCGATCAGAAAAGTTTTCAGAGGACTATCTTCATTTTGAGGGGCTTGAGGCCAGAGGAATTTTGTAAATTTCCTATCCTCTTCTCTCAATCCCATTCTGAGAAAATGATTACTAATGTCTGCTGTTTAAGCACAAGGTTTCTTTTTAAATCTTAGTAATATAATACTCAACTTCTTTGTTAGTGTAGGTCCACAGTATAGGCAATCGTTCAAGCTAGCTAATCCGTTGGACACTTTACTACTACAGTTAAAAATTGTCCTTATGGGAGTTGTTACTATATCCATACTTACAGCATGATATAGTAAGTAATGTTCATCTTTTTATTTAACAGAGAATTCTACTTCTTCTATGAATTTATTCGACAACTGATCTTTTATAATATTATCATATATTGTTAGATGTTTTGGTTTGTCTTTCAACTTTCTTAGAAGGGTATTTAACTGAGCCTTAGCTGCCTGGTAATTTGTTGGTAACTCCGAATGGTTTAACTTCCAAGGTAATCCAACCCAATACTGTCCATCTTTAAATTTCACAGACTGATCATACAGATCCATAGATATTTTCTCTTCAGGGGTTGGTTCTTCAGTATGTATTCCCACAGTATCCAAGTCCCACAATTTGTGTGCAGGTTCAATTTTCTCATCCAATAAGTCATTTATTTTAGTAGGTTCTAATTCTGCACCTCTTGTAGCTACCATCAATGACTATATGGGGGTAACAAAGACTAAGCCTACCAATTTGGCCTTTCCTCTGGCTTGCTTTGGAAAAGCCAATTGACCCATAATAAGGCTACCTCCTGGACTCTTGAACAACTGTACTTTATTCTTCATGAAATTCTTATGTAGAAATTTTCCTCATTAATCTAACCCAATAATTATTTTCATGGGACCCACAGTATCCGATTTCACATTCTGTTTAGCCAACCTTATCCCTGAGCTCTGTAGATGATAAGAGGTTTCCTTCAGTGCTTTGATAAATATGCTTGTTTCCATATTATCCAGTACAGCTGCTGTTATACGGCATTTATATCTTCCAAACTGTATTGAAGGTCTAACTAAATCAAAGGACTGTGCTTCCTTAGTAGTTAAAAACCCTTGTAATGGCTAGATTTACTTGGCCTATAATGGGTAACCTTAATTTCTCTACATTTTCAGCAGAAATGAAGGTTTTCTGTGCACCTTATATCAGAAAGAGTACGTGTTGATACACCTCTATTTTCAATCATTACCTTCACATCTGCAATTGGAAATGTAGCTGGCATTGTTACTAAAGTATTTGCTTCTCAACAGTCATATTGACAATTGCAGGTTTATGAATCTCATACTTGATCTTGGACACAAAACACGATGATTACCCCTTTTGCACTTGAAATAAAGATTTAATTTACTTTTACAGTCTATGAATGTGTCCTGAATTCATACAAATCATACAACAATTTATTCAGCCTCACTATTCCAGAGGCATAATCAGGATAACTCTGACATAATACAGTGGAAAGTTGTTCATTACAAAACACATGACTTTTCCTGTCCTTTACCATGGAATTTTACCTCCTTATTATCATCAGCTTGTCCATTCTTTGTCCTTGGTAATTCCTTCTCAGATTTTAAGGAGCTAATAAAAGTGCCAACCTCCTCTTTATTTACAAACTTAACTACCCTGACTTAGGTTTGACAGCCAGTTGGTTAGCGATTCTTTTCCTTAATTCAACATTCTGTTTACTTTCACTAGGTTTCACTGTTCTTTGCAAATGTTTGCAGAGTTGCATTAAGCCCTCCTCAATCTCCTCACAGGAGAAATGATCCTTTTGGTACCTATCATACAGTACAATGCATCCTTGGTTCTAGGTAACAACTTTAAGGATACAGTTCTAGAAAGCACCCAATCTGTTGCTCTTACATCGTAAGTGCCTAAAGTTTTTAAATTACAACTCACCGCGATCCGAAAGTTTTGCAAGGAATCAAAATCATGTTTAGGTATGTGTAATTCAATTAGAGTCATAGGTAACATGACCATGAAATGCTCTCTTTCTTCATAATTCTGTCGAAGGATAGCCAGTGCTGCCCCATAATTTTCTTCTTCAACAGGTAATTCACCTATCAATTTGTAAGACGTGCCCTTGACCTGACCTAACAGATAGGAGTGTTTACTTACAGTGGAGAGGTCTAAAATTCATCCCAAAAGGCTCTCTAATTTTGCTCCCTATGAACTCCGGGAGCGTAATTTCTGGTAGTGTGGATTTACTCCACAGTTCCACAACTCAAGTCTCTGCAGCAGAATTAGCTAATTTTGTCTGAAGCAACTTTACGATTGTTATATATTCCTTCAGGTTGCTTTCATATTTTGCATTCTCTGATTCCAACAGATCTTTATTATCTTCCTTTACAATAGCCGCCTCTATATTAGTATAACTTTCTTCATACTTAGTCCATATGTCCTTTAATATATTCAAAAGACTACTTAATTTCACCTTTGACAACGGTATTTCCTCTAATACAGTCGTTTATAGCTTTTGTTGCCCATCCTGCCTTAACATGCTTTAACGTCTTTAACAAGGATGTGGACATTTAGGCTGATTATTTATACTTTAAATTCCTAAATTTGCACTTTAAATTTTGATTATTGTGGGGAAGGTTTTATCCTGAACTTCTCCCTTTGGGTTGTTAAATCGCTTGGGTTATATCTTTGGGCCCACAGTCATAACCCCTGAATAAACAACTAAATTACCCTGGGCCAAGAAGCAGCTCCTCACTTTAAATTTTAATGATTGTAGGGAATGTTTTTTCTTTTAAACCTAATCCCTGGTTATTAAATCGCAAAGCATGTACAGCGTGGGAACTTTCCTTTTTTAGTTCTATATAGTTTATTAATTTCATCAGGATGGCCTTTGTGCCTTGACGGTACCAGTGTATACCGTCACCCTTTAGGGTTGCCTGGAAGGGTTTACACTAGCATTAAAATGAATAAAATCCCTTCCACTGCATATTCTTTGCAGCTTCCTATTTACAGCCCTACTGACTAATGTATATGCCATAACTAACTGATGCACTATATTGTAGATCTCTAGGCTCAAGGAGAGTTATGGCTACAGAGGACTTACATGATCCTTCAGTTTCCCCCACCTCGGCCAAAATATTCTCCATGATTTCATTAATTTCCACACCTTCATAAATATCATCTCCTCCCAGAAAAATGATAATATGGTGGTGTTCACAATCCAATGCGATATTTAGCCATTCATTATTTGAAAAGAAACTAGCTTTTCTGTCCGGAGCCCGGAAGATACGCATTTCGGTATCTGGCACCTCTATCTCGCGTGGAGTCGAGCTATGCCCAACGAAACCAACCTTGAACTCACTTAAAGACTCAGCACACATCTGCCAGTCCTCACCTGGGGCACCAAAATGTCAAAAAACAAATTCGGTTTCAAGTTCTGCTAATAACACCAAAGTTAAATTAAGTGATAGCTAGGAGTCTCTTTAGATGAGTGGGTATAACTCACCCTAATGCACCTGTTTTCTCCATATATCCTAGCTAGTTCCCCTCAGTTTGGCCATATCTCTTAGGTTACTTAGCTAGATAGTGTCGGAATGACATGACGATAGTGTCGGAATGACAGATGCCGACAGGCTAGCAGTCTTGGTTGGGGGACGAGGGTCTATCCAAGATTCCTGGTGCAACAAATGGAGTATATCTCTCTTCCTCAGCGGATTTAGGGATGCCAAGTATTATTTACTTACAGTTACCTAAATACAATTAATTAATTCATGAAATTTACAAGAAAGGTCCAACTTAACGAATCAGTCTTTTCAAATATGATCAGATATTTATCTTATGTTCATTGAGGTACAATACTGTCCTCCATTTTGCGCGTCAGCACACAGAGCATGCACAGTCAGGTACTGTGGAATATTTCTATCCTTCTAAGTATTTATACATGTATTTACATTATAGTTGTCCACAAGGGTTAAACGCAGTAACTTCAATATATTAAGAGTAAAGATTATTTACCAGAAAACTAGAGCAATCCCTACCATTGAATCAGTACGAACGTTCTCTGGCTAATTTCACTGCCTTTTAACAGGGACATCTATATTAATCTTGCGCATTCACCGCCACACACAAGATATCTCGCTCTGGTGGGGAAAAAGTTTCCACGGTATCATATTTTAATGCTAGGAAAACCAAATATACACAGTTTAGTAATAGACAGATATTGCCAGATTCCTAAATTACCTTCATTGCTAATGTTCCTGCCCCTAAAAGTATTGAAATTCTCGATGTTTCACTTAACAGTGCCCTCAGCTGAACCTCTCATGTTAGATCACTTGTTAAAACCGCTTCAACGAAACTTAGATTATTGTACAGAATCCATAACTTCTCTACTGACGAGCAGTTAACTATAATTTACAAGAGATATGTGCACTCTGAGCTGGAATATTGTCCCCCCATATGGAGTGGATGTGGAGAAGTTGGACAAAATTCAGACCAAAACTGTTGGAATTATTAACAACCCTGATATTACAAATTAATGAACTACCTCCCCACAGGTAAGAGGGAATGTTGCCTCCCTTGCATTATTTTACAGATACTTTTGTGGCAAATGCTCAGACGAAGTTGCATCCATTGTGCCACCTCTCCATGCCTCCCCCCATTCTACACGGGCATCTGGTAGCCTTCAGGATTGGACTGTCACACTGCCATATTGCAGAACTTCTGCCTGAACTACATCTCTTTGGAACTTGCTTTCCCAGAATAGTTCCCCCCAGACTTCGACCTACAGCTGTTCAAGTCCAACTGTTACAGATTTTTAATGAATGGAGGACACCCATGATCTGGTGTATGGATTATTGTGTGTGTGGGGGTGGGGGTGGGTGGGTAGGTGTGTGTGTGTGTGTGTGTGTGTGTGTGTGTGTGTGTGTGTGTGTGTGTGTGTCTGTGTGTGTGTGTGTGTGTGTCTGTGTGTGTGTGTGTGTGTCTGTGTGTGTGTGTGTGTGTGTGTGTGTGTGTGTGCGTGCGTGCGTGTGTGTGTTATTCCTTCCTCTTCTCATCTTCCATTAAAAGATAAAGTCTCCTCAAGCAGCAGATCTCAGTGTCCTACCTACACTTGCAGAAACTGTTCAGGCCATCCGATCTCAAAAAAAAAAATAAATAAATACATATTTAAGCCCTGACCCTGAGGGCATACCATCTGAACTAAGCAAAGAGAGTGGCCAGTTACTCTACCAGAGCCTTCATAATCGCATACTAACTATCTGGACCAAGAAGGAATTCCATTTGAATGGCTTGTTTCTGATATCGCAACCATCTACAAGAAGACAGGGGACCACTCAAATAATTTGAGCAGTCCCGTTTCTTCTCTTGTTACAATTATTGTGATAACAGCGGAGGTATCTTCCTCCTTGTGAATGCTAGAAAAGTATTAGCCAAGATAATGTTATCCAGACTGACAAAATATCGACCGAGTCAACACTTAATGAAAAACGCAATGTAGATTTTATTAGGAATGAAGTATCAGGCATATCATTCTTGTTGTCCAACAGATAAAAGAGAAATGCCATGAGCTGAACTGTGACTTATAAATTAGATTCATCAAATCTTACTAAAGCATTTGACACTGTCAACAGAGAACATTTCTGGAATGCTCTTTCAAACTTTGGAGTTCCAAACAAGTTTTCTACCATCCTGAAGACCCTGCATGACAACATGAATCCTCTTGTGTTCATAGGTGGGAGCAAATTCAATTCCTTCAACGTGGACGTGGGCGTAAAGCAAAGATGTGCCCTGGCTCCCGTCCTTTTCAACATCTAGCTCACTGCAGTCACCTTTTAAGTCACCAACAAATGAACCCTGATGATGAAATGAAAATCCATTCCATCTAGATGGGAACTTGATTAATCTCAGACGACCTCAAGCACAAAGTCTGAGATGGTTCATTTCATGGGGCTACAATATGCTGATGGCTGTGCTGTCCTTGTACATACCCCAGAAGTCCTACAACAGAATCTTACCACTCCTTCCAACATATACCATGCACTGGGGCTCTGAATAAATGTGGGTAACACAAAAATAATATCTGAGAGAAACAATCCAGCAGAGCCTCCTGCGTTTCAGATAAATGATGAAAATGTGAAACAGGTGCAGAATTTTACATGCCTTGCAAGTGTGCTCACAAATAAACATAACACTGATGCAGAAGTTTAAACACAAATCAACCACGCCTCAGCCTCTTTTGAACGTCTCAGATCCAGAGTCTTTGAAAACACCTCTTTGAGAATCAACACGAAGGCATCAGCATACACGGCTGTACACCTCTCCACCCTCTTATATGGTGCATAATCTTGGACCACTTACCAGCATCACATCAAACAACTTGAGCTGTTTCACATCTAATGCCCACAGTGCCTCCATGGATTCGCACGGGAAGATAAAGTCCCTCACTCACAAATTCTCCAGCGGGCAAAGTCCACCAGCATAGAAACAACGCTGGCTGAAAAACAACTAGATGAGTCGGACACGTCTTCCACATGCCTGAGGATCGCCTTCACCGCTAGGTTCTGTATGGTCACCTCCCTGCAGCACGCCACAACCCAGGGGTACAGAAGAAGAGTTATAAAGATCATATTAGGACAACTCTGAAGAAATACAGCACTATACCAATCGGTTTTGAAACCAGTGCCTCGGACAGAAAGCAATGGCTACCTCTCTGCAACAAAGAAACCATTCATCTCAAAGAAGCTCGGAACCTGGCCAGAGATGAACATAGGCAACGGAGGCACAATGAAAGCAGAGTTCTCCCAGCAAACCCGGACTTGGACATTCCGGCTGTATGGCAAAGTTTGGAGATTCAGGATTGTTCTGCAGTCACCCACCCTGGTACCAAAGACATTGAGAAACACACCATATTAGTGAGTATAGCAGTCATCATCTTCTGTAGCAAAAGGACAGTTTTATGTAAGTGTGTGTGTGTGTGTGTGTGTGTGTGTGTGTGTGTGTGTGTGTGTGTGTGTGTGTGTGTGTGTGTGTGTGTGTGTGTGTGTGTGTGTGTGTGTGAAATTCGTAACTTTAGAATAATGAAGCGGCTAAACTACAGCACGTATTGACTTAAATTTATTGCTTATGCATCATATTCTTTATATAACCAGAGTAACCAAAAATCAGTCGGATTTTTTCTTGCCATCACAGGCACTTCACTTTTTGCCTAGACCACAGATTGCTGGTTAATACAAAGTCCATGTTTTTACAGAAATTACTTCTATCCCTGTACATAAAAGCGTTGACTGTTAAATTATGATCCTGATCGAAATTCCCGCAAATTAATTTACTCATCCTTTCTTCCTTTAATAGCAGGCCAGTTCAGGAAAGCACAGTATACAGTAGTTCCTGAACTATAAACCCATACAAATCATCGTTGAAAAACAGTACAAAATGTTCTGTATGTGTAAATTACGATACTTGCTATAGTTTGGCTGTGGGAGCGCTAGTAAATTCTTCATTCTCACCTCGAGTCTAATGTACAGAGGCATTTCCTTTCTTGCATTGTTTCCCTGAACAAGGCTGATATGATCTTACTTCCAGATCATAACAATATTCATCATTTAAATGCATTTTCCCTTTGTGATGACAGATTTCTGCCTCCGCTGAGAGTTGGTTACCGCTAAGTCTTTTTAGTTGCCCTTATTCATTCTCATCAGCAGAATCTTCATCAGTCAGCTCATGAATTTTGAATGCTCCATATATATACATCAGTTATTCTCTCGCCCAGTATATATGCCAAATCCCATTAAGTGACAGGTTTATACACCAAAAAGTCTTATTCAACATAGGTATAGAGCGAAGGGCAATATGTATCATCCATAACAAAATGGCGTTAAAAATAAGAGATATTACAGGCTTTTCTGTTTCTAATTCTGATGTTTGTCAGTGCTAGGAGACAATTAGTTACGGTGTTGTTTATTTCCAGTTTGCTTAATTTACTTAATTTCATGAAACAGATACATGGTTTTATAATAACCCTTTTACTGTGTAGTAATTGTTTCACCACTGTGTAAGACAATGATGGAACACATACTATAAAGTAATGCAGAAACTTACTTTTTGAAAAAAAAAATATATATATGCAAGTTAACAAGACAATAACATCACTAACCAAACCATGTCAGCATTTCATAAGGCACCAAAAACATAAAACAGAACTTTAAAACTAACATGATTATTCAAAGTAGCAGATCTTATTCGTGAAACTACGACTGCAAATAGAGTATGCATGTTAGAAAAATCAATCCACCAGTGTGTCTCTATATTGCCACCCACGTTACTTCCATAAGGGATGGCCAAGATCGCCTCCATGTCCCTCTGTTCTCTGCCATTTGGCTGCCCTTCCTCCAACGCACACACCCTCTCCATCGTATCTCCTTCCACCCCAGGCGAGCTGAACAAAGATTAAAGAAATAGGAATAATTCCCTGGCAACATAAAAAAAAAAAAAAGTGTTAATCCACTCTGACATCACCTCACGTCACATCGTCAAATCAGTTCCAGTTCATTGCATGTCATTAGAATTTTTTTTCTTTAAATCCAGTTCAGTTTCTTTACCCTCTCTTTCCCATTCATTTAGAATTCAATTCCAATTCAATTTATACTTGAACCCATGTCTGCTCACACCATTATACCTTCACGTCACTATACCTTCACGCAACACTAGAAAAACACACCCTCATACTTTTGTACAACAGCATCTTCATATCAGCACATAATCATACCACCACACTCATACACCACCACACATTCACACACCACATCCTCACACCCCACACTCACACACCACCACACCCTCACACCCCACACTCATACACCACCGCACCCTTAAACCCCACACTCACACACCATCATACCCTCACATCACACTCACACACCGCCACACCCCCACACCCCACACTCTCACACAGCCACACCCTCACATCCCACACTCACTCATCACCACACCCTCACATCTCACACTCACACACCCTCACACCGCACACTCACATACCACCAATCCCCACATCCCCACCCCCCACACTCACCACAGCACCCACACACCACCACTCACTCCACACACACACCACCACACACCCCCACACACACACCACCCACTCACACACCACATCCTCACACCCCACACTTACCCACCACCCCACCCTCACATCCCACACACACACCCCGCTGCGAGGGGTCACCTTGACGTAGTGGCAGGACTTGAAGCATGGTCGGCAATGCCTGCCATTGTAGGGTTCGGTATTTGTCAGCCACATGGACCAAGCAACTCCTACATCACTAGTGGAGAGGCCTGCTGATGATGTTAGTCCCTGCCCATTTCCCATCTAGGGTGGGACTGTTGCCTCCCCACCTGTTTGCCGTGCGTGGCGTCCCGTAATGCTGTGAGATGGGAGTCCTGAGGGTTGGGTGATAATGCACGCTGCACCCTGCAGATAGCAGTACGCCTCTCTGATCTCTTATTCTGGCTAAAGGGGCGGCCTGGTTGAGCCTGACCAGGTCAGTCAGCTGGTCATGCATTGGCTAGGGTCAAGTGTGCACTGGGGGCCTGGTGGCTCCTATTGTCCTGGAGTCACCCTTGTCTGGGTCCCCCAGTGGTTACCTGCATATTCTCTTCCACTGCCTCTGGGGTCGCCAGTGGTGTTGTTCCTGGCACATGACCTCCCGTTGTTGAGCTCCATGGTGGGTGGAGGGATGGGGGAATGAAGCTAGAGTCTGTATTGATGGCATCTTTTAGTAACAATGTTGTTGACGATGTGGCACCTGTCTCTGGACACTCTAATGGATCCTGCTCCCTCACTGCCACTCTGGAGCCTTTCCTGGCCCCCAGGGACTTTTCTCCTCTGCCCCAGCGTTTAACTGGGACAAGGAGGTAGTCACATCCGGCTGGTTCAGCTCTGGGGTCTGGCCCGGAAAACACGGTGCAAGTCAGAGTTTCAAAGTATCTAGTGCTGAAATCCTCTGCAGGTGGCTCAGTGTGAGATACTGATATTTTCGACTTGCACCATGCCATTGCATCTACCTGTAGCCAAGAGCCTGTGGTCTTGTCCCAAGTGGATGGTAGCCTCCTTACTGAGGTGTCCTCCCCAGAAGAGAGCTCCCCTCTCCAATCACTGACCTCCGTATCTGATCACAACATGACTTGTGTACTGGGAGTCATTTACTCCCGGGAACTCCTTCGATACCCAGAGACTCAGTTGTTGGAGGAAATAAGCTCTTCGGGTGTTGTCAATGTTTACAAGGTGCAGAAGAAGACTGAGGATGTTTTGACACCAACTCCAATGCTTTTCCTGACCTTTGACCGATTATCGTTTATCACGAATTCACGTGATTGCTTATTTATACAAATTCGTGACACTGTACTTTGGTGGGAAACCACGAACTTTAGTGGAAAACCCATTGTGTATTACCCAGTTTAACCGTCCCTGTATGCACTTTGATCGGGATAGTATTTCACAATACTTGTCACTGCTCCAAAGGTGGCTGTTCTTATGCATGACACTAGTGCTTCACTGAGTGATTTTATTGCATGTGTATATCGTTCTCCCTGCCTCCGTTGACCGTTGAAGTTAGGCCACGCCCACTTCCGGTGAACATGGCCAACTCTCACTCCCAGACCCGGCTTGGTTACATCAGTCAGCTTCGGACTGCCTCGGGAGAAGGTACTCGTTGTGCCCAGCATTGAGAGCAGCGTCTCCATTGTACAGCAATTCCCTGCATCTCCCCACCGAGTCAGTGATCGACGTAGTGGGCTTAGCAACAAGCAGTGTCTGCCATAGAAACAGACAGATGCCCAGTCTTGTGTAGCTTCAGCTCCATTCCCTCCACTGGCCATTATTTCTGTTTGTTTTCCTAGGTTTAAGTCTAATTAGCTTTTGAATGAGTGAGTGTATTTCCTTTGATATTTGAATTCACAAGTCCCCCTGCGACAGTGAATTCCCCTTTTGAATTCATTTTTGAAATTCATATGTTAATTCATTTCACTGTAATTAATGAATTTACAGTTCTTTTCTTTGAGCTTAATGTAAATGTAGAATTGTGTTTCATTTCTCCACATTGAGCTCACTTTATTGTGCTACTCCCAGTTCGCACAAACTTCTTAATCACAACTGGTATTTAAGCCAGTTCTCCCATATGTAAACCTAAATCCGTTGTGCCAGCCAGGAGTTAAACACCGGCAAGAACCTGTCCATTATTATTAGTATTAGTTATTGATTGTCAGGGGTGGAGTCAGTTTCTCAAGAGGCCAAAATTACTAATGGTAGAACATTCATGTGTGATTACTCTCTGCTGTGTACTGTTGAGAATGTTCATGAAATTCTCGTCTTTAGAGAATCAGCGAAGTAAGCCAGCATAACGTAAAACTTACTGCTTGATTTCGCAAGTCAAATCCTTGTGTTTACTTTCGATTAGTATTAGCATTTTATTCCGAAATTCACATTCCCCCGTGACAGCGTTGCCTGTTTCTGGGAAACTCACCTGGCTTCCTCTTCCTGTGAAGCCCTATGTTCCAACCCCAAAGAGGTGTTTCCACTGTCAGGGGTATGGGCATGTTAGCTGCTTTTGCCACCATGCACAAGCTGGCCTTCCTGGTGTCTGTGTCTCATGTGGCTGACCAAATCATATCAGCAACTAACCGGGACCCCTTAACCCACTGCGTGCCGGCTATTTTTAGCCCTATGGGTCACCCCAGTCCCAGCCATTTTTCGACCTTTCTTTTTTTTTGGCTAAAAGGATAGATTTTGATGTAGAAACAACGAATTTTGCCGTTAAAATGCTCACTGAGGCTCGGAAATTAGTTTTATTGAGTCCTGCATACTCATGTACAGGTATAGCCGCTCTCTCGCGCTCTCCATGTACATAAGAGAAAGCCGTGTTCTGTGTGAGGTATACTCAGGTATTTATGGTGGGAAGGTATAGCAATGTTCATTACACTTTTCTGATCACTTATTACTTCAGCATCTATCACAATTTGCATGTCTTTCTCACTGTGAATGCATTATCTTACACTTACTTGAAGATAGGTACAACCTGACTTCATTACGTACAGTCCTGGCACTTACAAGAAGGTATTTACAACTTGACTTCACTATATAGTCCTTACACTTGCAAGAAAATATTTACAACTTACATATACATGCAAATATTTACAAAATGCCTTCACTATGTACAGCACTGGGTGAGGCATGCAGACAGAGTGAGGCAGAGCGAACATGAGGGGGGAGGAGCGAGTAAGTGTATGACCTTGACAGCCTGGGGGATGGTAGAGGAACAGTTACCTTACATGCCTGCCAATTTTTACCTGCGAATCTTGAAAAATGCGATCACAGTGAAGTTTCTTATTTTAAACTGTTTTAAAATGGCACTGGCACTGGCCGCGGAATTATGTCAAACTGTTTTAAAACGGCACTGGCAAGTGGTGGGTTAATGCTATCACTGTGGAGGTCCTCATGCTGCGTCTTCTAAGAGCTGTCCACGATACTGCCTGGAAAGGGAGATTTTGTCCATTCGTACTCATGAGAGGGTTTCATTTCCTGAAGCAAAAAGGAGAGCCCAGACTCTCTTCTTTCAGCCCGGGGTTACTTATGTTTCTGTCTCTTCTGGAATGCCAGTGTGACGCCCTGTATCTCAGAGGCAGCCTTGACCCATTCCAGTGCCCTCTCCTTCAACTTGTGATTTGCAGGATGCTGTCCTTATGACTAGTACTGTTCATGAGAATGATGTTTCCCCGACTGCTACTCCGACTGTTTCTGCCCCCATTGCAGCAGCTGACGGCTTGCACACTTCTATCGTGGTGGCAGATGCCCACGTTGACCAAACTCCTTCTGTCTTACCCAGTATGCTTAAGGCTCCATCTGTACCTGGCAGATATCACCATTGTTCGTCAGACTCCTCTGATTCTGATGACCAGCCACCTAAGGTCTCTGTTGTTGAACCTTGCGTTGACACCTCTCCTGTTCCTTCTGCCCAGCAGGCTGAGGGATCTACCCAGGTGACAGCTGATGGTTCACCTCTGGTCTAGTCCCAACCTAGGGATGTTTTTGGACAACTCATTGGTGCTTCAGATCTAAAGCATAGGATGGCTTCTTCAAATGGTTTGAGTCCTGTGGACTCTACTGCCACTTCTAGGGCTTCTGGCGGGGGCACTGGCCATCCTACATCTCCAAAGGTAGCCCCCAAACTGCCTTCCAAACAAACTGGTATGCCCACTCTAAGAAGGAGTGTTGTAAAACTTACTTCCTCGTCCTCAAGTTTGCCTTCGGATGTTCGACAGAGGGTGCAGGTTTCTGATGCTGGGCAGGCTCCTCCGAAGGGCCTTCATACGCATCACTCCAAATCTGCTTGTTTGTTAGGTGCACAGACCCACACTCGATCATTATTCCTCCACTGTGGGTTCTATCATCCAGTGGAATTGTCGGAGTTTACATGCTAACTATGAGGAACTGTGTCATCTTGTTTCTCAATTTACTCCTCTGTACAAGTGCATCCAGAGACCATGGTAGGTGATGCTGTTCCTTCCGGTCCTTCTGGCTACCATGCCTTCCTGTGCCGGGTCAAGGTCATCATGGAGGTGCTGCTATCTTCCTTCGCCAGGATATTTCGTACAGTCATCTAGACATCTTCACTCCCCTGCAGGCTGTAGCTGTTCGGATGTTTTTACATTGGCAGTATAGAGTTTGTAGTCTTTATCTTCCTCCTAGTGCTACTCTTGAAAGGGCGGATCTGGAACGCCTTATTTATGGCCTTCCCTCTCCCTTTCTGTTACTAGGAGGTATAAATGGTCACCATCCATCATGGAGAAACAATGAGGCCAACCCTCAGGGTCTCATGCTGGCCTCTTATAGTGGAAGATGAGGAGTTGGGCATTATCAACTCCGATAACATGACTTATTTCCATAACCACACTGGAAGTTTTACTGCAGTTGATTTGTCTTTATGCTCAGCTGATGCAGTTTTAGATTTTTTTACGGGATGTGTTGACAAACCTTTATGGCTGTGACCATTATTTAACTGCTAGTGTAGGTGGACCGCAGCCACATCTTCCTTGCTGGCTTAAGGCTGACTGGCCACTTTTCAGGGAACTGAGTTCCACTTCCCTTTCTGTCAGTGAGTTTGGCTGTCTTACCGAGGCAGTGTCATATTTTAATGATTTTTTGCACTCAGCAGCCCTCTTATCTATACCAAGAACATAGGTGTCAATTTCCTAAATGTCTGGTTCCTTGGTGGAACTCTGCAGTTCTGCAGTGAGAGCCAAACGAGTTCCCTTCTCTCAACTTCATCACCATTGTTGGGATCCTCAGTAGTTGATGGCATATCAGAGGGCATGAGCTCATAAGAAGCAGGTTTTAAAGGAGGCCAGGCATTCATCCTGGAAGGGTTATATTTCCTCCATCAATTCGAGGACTTCTGTCACTCAGGTGTGGAACTGGGTGAGGAAAATTTCACGAAAATTTATTGTTCCTTTAGCAGATGGAACTGTGGCTGATCCTTTCGCTGTTGCAGAGTTGCTTGTCGATCATGTTGCCAGTGTGTCACAGAAGGATGCAGATACTCCTTCAGCTTGCCATCGTTGGCACCTAGAGTCTCATGGTCTCTCCTCCTCTGGAGGAGAGTCTTACAATGTTCCATTATCTGTTTCTGAACTCCAGGCAGCTCTGTCAAAGTGCCATGATTCCTCTCCTGGTTTCTTATTACGTCACCTGTCTAATGAATCTCTTTTGTTTTTGCTTTCATTATTTAATAAGCTTTTAGTGTTTTGGTGAGTTTCTGGCTTGTTGGGGTGTCACCGTGGTTATCCCCCTCCCCAAACCAGGTAAGGACCACCTACAGGCGATAATTTATCAGCCTATTTCTTTGACGTCTTTTATATGTAAAGTTCTGGAAAAGATGGTTAATGTTAGGCTTGTTTGGTTTTTGGAGAGAGGTGACTTCTTATCCCCTGCCCAGTATGGTTTTCAAAAAATGCGATCTACCTCTGATGCACTGCTGTGCTTGGAATCTTCTGTCTGTGAGGCTTTCTCCACTAACCAAAACAAGGTCACAGTCTTCTTCGATCTGGAGAAGGCATATGACACTGCCTGGGGTCATGGTGTTTTACTTTCTCTTCATGAATTTGGTCTTCATGGGCGCTTGCCTATTTTTATTCAGCAGTTTTTATCTAATCATTTTTTAAGGGTCCAAGCGGGAGGAGTGCTTTCCAATGCCCATGTACTAGTAGATGGAGTACCATAAGGGAGTATCCTTAATGTTACTCTCTTTGCTGTGGCCATCAACAGTATAATTAGTGTACTTCCAGATGCTGTACGAGGCTCACTATATGTCTATGACCTTTCAATTTCCTTCACCGCATCTACTGTAGAATGTCTTTGACAGAGAGGAAACTGCAGCTGGCTCTTAATTGAATTTGTGACTGGGCAGAGTCTTGTGGCTTCCATTTTTCATTAACAAAGACAGTGGCTATGCATTTTTATCATCTTCGGGGGATTCACCCAGACCCTGATTTGTATCTCTATGGTCGGAGAAAATCCCATGTGGAAGAGATGTGATTTCTGGGTTTTCTGTTTGATAGACGACTAACCTGGGTTCCTCATATTCGTTCTTTTAAGGCGGCTTGTCTTACTAAAGCTTTGAGTCTTTTGAGGGTTTTGCTTCATACCTCTTGGAGTGCTGACCGCCAGACCCTCCTCCTCTTGCATAGGTCTCATATTCTTCCTAAACTTGAATATGGGTGTGAGATCTCTTCTGCAACAGTTGCCTGTCTTTGGTAAATTTTGTGCATCATGCTGGTTTACGTCTAGCAACCAGGGCATTCAGGTCAAGTTTGTTGGTGGATGCTGGTGTACTCCCCTTGGATTTGCGATGCCAGTCATTGATAATGAGGTGTTTGTATCATCTTCACCACATTCCGGACTCAATTTCTTGTGCCATGGTCTCCCAAGATTCCCGATCTTCTGTCTATGACACCCGTCCTAGTTTCCCAAAGCCCTTTGGTTAAAGGGTCTGGTCTGTTATGTTAGCTCTCTCTGTTCCGAGACTAGCAGTTTGTCCACATCGGATCCCAAGGTCGGTATTTAGCTACTCCCTCGTATGACATTTTGTAGGTCTGTTGTCGGTAAAAGGGCTTACTTCCCTCTCAGGTGTCTCTTTCTCTCTTTTTAAAACATGCCTCCACTCATGAGGGTTCTGTCTTCGTTTATAATGACGGGTCTAAGACTGACACTGGATTAGGCTTTGGTGTTGTCTTCCCTTCCTTGAGTAGGAGCAGTAGCCTTCCTAGTATTACTTTACAGGAGGCCAGGCATTCTTCCTGGAAGGGTTATGTTTCCTTCATCAGTTCAAAGACTTCCATCACTCAGGTGTGGAACTGGATGAGGAAAATCTCAGGAAAATTTACTGTTCCCTTGGCAGGTGGAACTGTGGCTGATCCTTTCACTGTTGCAGAGTTGCTTGTCGATCGTTTTGCCAGTGTGTCACAGAAGGATGCAGATACTCCTTTGGCTTGCCACCATCAGTGCCTAGAGTATCGTGGTCTCAGTTTTGCCTCTTCTTGGGGGAGAGTCTTCCAATGTTCCATTTTCCATTTCTGAACTCCTGGCGGCTCTGTCGCAGTGCCATGATTCCTCTCCTGGTTGTGATGATATTTCATATGCCTTTTTACATCACCTGTCTGATGAGTCCCTTTTGTTTTTGCTTTCATTATTTAATAAGATCTTGTGTTCTGGTGAGTTTCTGGCTTGTTGGGGTGTCACCGTGGTGATCCTCATCTCCATACCAGGTAAGGCCCACCTACAGGCGACGATTTATCGGCCTATTTCTTTGACGTCTCGTATATGTAAAGTTCTGGAAAAGATGGTCAGTGCTAGGCTTGTGTGGTTTTTGGAGAGAGGTGACTTCTTATCCCCTGTCCAGTATGGTTTTCGAAAAATGTGACCTACCTCTGATACACTACTGTCCTTGGAATCTTCTGTCTGTGAGGATTTCTCCCACAACCAACACGAGGTCACGGTCTTCTTTGATCTTGAGAAGGCATATGACCCTACCTGGCATCATGGCATTTTACTTTCTCCTCATAAATTTGGTCTTCATGGGTGCTTGCCTATTTTTATTCAGCAGTTTTTATCTAATCATATTTTAAGGGTCCAATCGGGAGGAGTGCTTTCCAGTGCCCATGGAGTGCCACAAGGGATTATCCTTAAAGTTACTCTCTTTGCTGTGGCAATCAACAGCATAATTAGTGTACTTCCAGATGGTGTCCGAAGCTCACTATATGTCAATGACCTCTCAGTTTCCTTCACCGCATCTAGAATGTCTTTGATAGAGAGGAAATTGCCTGGCTCTTAATTGAATTTGTGACTGGACAGAGTCTTGTGGCTTCTGTTTTTCATTAACAAAGACAGTGGCTATGCATTTTTGTCGTCTTCTGGGGGGTTCACCCAGACCCTGATTGGTATCTCTATGGTCAGAGAATATCATGGGTGGAAGAGACCCGATTTCTGGGTCTTCTGTTTGATAGACGACTAACCTGGGTTCCTCATATTCGTTCTGTTAAGGTGGTTTGTCTTAAAGCTTTGAGTCTTTTGAGGGTTTTGCTTCATACCTCTTGGAGTGCTGACTGTCAGACCCTCCTCCTCTTGCATAGGTCTCATATTCTTCCTAAACTTGAATATGGATGTGAGATCTACTCCTCTTGCAACAGATGCCCGGCTTCAGTTGTTAGATTCTGGGCATCATGCTGGTGTACGTCTGCCAACCAGGGCATTCATGTCATCCCCAATTCAAGTTTGTTGGTAGATGCTGGTGTACTCCCCTTGGATTGTGACGCCAGTCGTTGATGATGAGGTGTTGGTATCGTCTTCACCGCATTCCAGACTCAGTTTATTGTGCCATGGTCTTCCAAGATTCCCGATCTTCTGTTTATGACACCCGTCCTAGTTTCCCAAAACCCCTTGGTTACAGGGTCCGGTCTGTTATGTTAGCCCTCCCTGTTCCGAGACTGGCAGTTTGTCCACATGGGATCCTAAGGGTGGGTATTTGGCTTCTCTCTCGTGTGACATTTTGTAGGTCCATTGTTGGTAAAAAGGGATTACTTCCCTCTCAGGTGTTCCTCTCTCTTTTTAGAACATGCCTCCACTGATGAGGGTTCTGTCCCCGTTTATACTGACGGGTCTAAGACTGATACTGGAGTAGGCTTTGGTGTTGTCTTCCCTTTCTTTAGTAGGGGTGGTAGTCTTCCTGGTATTACTTCAGTCTATACGTCGGAAGTGACTGTGATTTTGTATGCTCTCAAAATAATTCTTATTCTCCCCCAGTCTGATTTTGTGATTGTTCTCTCCACACTGGAGTCTTTTAATACATCCCATCTATTAGTTTTATCAATTCTAGAGTGGCTTTTTCTTCTTGGCCATCACGGCCGTCTTGCGGACTTCTGTTGGGTTTCCTCACATGTTGGTGTGGTGGGCAACAGAGGGCAGGTACGTTAGCTAAATCTGCGTCTTCTCAACAGCCCTCGACTGACTGCCCACTTCCTGCTTCTGATGTAACACCTTACTTTCGGTACGCAATTCGTACGTGCTGGCAGAGACACTGGAATTGTGTTGCTCATAATAAACTAAAAAAAAATCTTTCAGAGAGTCGTTGTGCCAAGGGTTCTCCCCTCCATGCCTCGGCGATTGGGGGTGGCTCTTGCTAGGCTTCGCATTGGGCGCTCTCGGCTTACACATGGGTTCCTGATGATTGGTGAGACCAACGGTACTGTGATGACTGCCTTGTTCCCCTTACTGTCCGTCACTTGCTGGTCAAGTGTCCGAGTCTGGGGGACCTACGTCAGAGATTCCTCCGTAGGCATAAGGGGGCAGATGGTGCCTTTTGTCTTTTATGATTGGTAGAGCCTCTAATGATTTTACTGATGTTTTTTGTTTTCTTAAGGAGGCGGACCTCCTTCCACTTTTATAAGTAATTGATATTTTATAAACTATTCTTTTATTATTTTCAGTGTTTTATTTCTACTGACCGGTATTAACTTTATTTTGAATATGCACATTTTATTTGCTGCGTATTTTACCTTGTTGTCCGGCGGCATATGACCTGACAGTTGCGCCGCCAGATTTTAATTATATTCAGTCAATCAACCACATTTACACATCACCACACCCTCACATCTCACACTCACACACACCCTCACTCCACACTCACACAACACATCCTCACACCCCACACTTACACACCACCACACCCTCATATCCCACATTCACACATCACCACACACTCACACCCCACACTCACACACCCCCAGACCCCACACTTACACAGCACCACACCCCCACACCCCACACTCACACACCATCACACCCACACACCCCCACACCCCCACACCCCACATACACACACCACCACACCCCCACGCACACATCACCAAACTCCCCCACACACACCACCATACCCCCACACACACATTAACACCCCCCACACACACACGCCACCACATCCCCACACCCCACACACACACACACACCACCACATCCCCACACCCCACACACGCACGTCACCACACCATCACATCCTACACTCACACCACCACACCCTCATACCCAACACTCACACACCATCAGAACCTCACACCCCACTCACACCCCCCTACACCCCCACACCCTACTCACATCCTACAGTCACACATCACATCCTCACACCCCACACTCACACACAACCAAACCCTCATTCCCCATATCCACACACCACCAAACCCTCACTCCCCATACTCACAGACCAGCACACCCTCTTACCACCCACTCACACACAAGCACACCCTCACACCCTACTCACAGCACCACACCCTCACACCCCACTCACAGCACCACACCCTCACACCCCACTCACAGCACCACACCCTTACAGGACCAAACGCTCACACTTTCATACTTTCAGTTCTCTCCACCACCAACCTCAGCATCCCGTCAAACCACCATAACACGCTCACTGCACCACACCGACACACCATCACATTACTAGGATTTCACGCCACAATGAAAACACCAACACTCCACCATATCCATACCACTGTCATATCGCTACACCACACCTTCACACCACAACATCCTCACGCCTGAGACACTACCACATCACAAAACTACGTCCTTACACAACTATTTCCTCTCACAACCACACCCTCACACTTATAATTCTCACCCCCTTAACATCACCTTATCCTTAATGCTACCACATCCTCACATCACTGCGCTTGCACACAACTGTAGATTACCAGTTACCACACCTCTACACCACCAGCCTTATAATGCAAAACACTCTCACACCACCACACCCTCACACCACACAGCACTATTAAACCAACACATTCCCACAACACAACATCCTCACATTATCACACTTCGCACCCTAACATAACCAGATCCCTCACACCACCACTTTTCTCAACTCAACACCTCCACGCCTTAGCTCCGTCATACCATCACACCACACACCACACTCATCCAGCATCACGCACCACATCCTTAAATTGCCAAACCATACACTGTTACATTCTCACCTCCAAGCCTACACACTCACACATCCTCACATCACTCCCTTATACCCTCACACCATCACACTCTCACGTCACTGTCCCTTCGACACCGCCACATGTTCACACCAGCACACCCTCATACCAAGTACACTCTTACATCCGCAAACCACCACACCACCGTACAATCTCGCTACCACAATCACAACATACCTTCAAACTCTTCTTACACCACACTACAACACTCACATCCTCACCTGACCTCACGCTCAAACTATCAGACCTTCACACCACTGCACACTCACCCCTGACGAGCCAGCATACCAGCACAACATAATACCATCAAACAACCGCACTCTCACATCGCCACACCAAGACGCCACAGCACCCTCAACTCCACTATACCATTACACGACCACAACCATGACACCACACTATCACACTATCATTATTACACCACCACACCATCGCACTGCCACACCACCAAACCACACCATCACACTATCACCATCACACCACCACACCATCACACTATCACCATCACACCACCACACCATCATACTGCCACACCACCAAATCATCACACTGCCACACCACCACACCCTCATACCACCAGATCTTAATATCACAACACCAGCATACCACCACGCTAGCACATCATCTTGCCACCAACAGCTTATAAACCAATACACCACCACACCATCACTCATGCCTATACTTGCCACGCCACAAATCTCCGCATCCTCACATCATCACATCCTAACACCTGACACACCACCACCACCATACCTTAATACCTCCGCATCTTCATGTCGTGCCCTACATTTCATCAGTAACCATTCTGCATGTTTCACACGTCTTTAATGAGCACGATATATGACTGCTACTTACCTAGATAGGTAGCGTGAGAACAATAGCAGTAAGGAGTGCGGAGACAAGTTCAGAGAGAATCTGTAACATTAAAGTTAGGACAATGTGACACTGTGTATTCCATTCTGTCCTAGTTCCCTCCCGGACGACGATAAAAACTGTTCCACACACCGAGGTTCGATATATTTTCTGTTTCATTATTACTAAGTTAGTACAAGACAGTTACATTACTTTAGCAACACAATTTAAGCAAGTCACTCAATACATGGAGATGTAACTCAATTATATATGATTACAAACCCTTAATGTAACATAATGACTCACCTATGAGTATTGTATGTTACTTGAGTTCTTACTCACTACAAGAATAACCACTATAATTATCCCCACGACAAGGGACAAGCATTTAATATTGCTGGATATCAAGCGGAAGTTAGCTGGCGTTTTTTTATTTACGCTAAGACATAGGAAATTCCCTTCTCTTGTACACCTGCAGTCTCTCCATCTTCGCTACCTCCACTCAACAGATCGCATTTGTTGCCATGGTCGTGACTGTCTGCTCCTCTTAGCAGAACTGTTGCGTCCCGAGACACTCCCAAATCTGTCCCGTCTGCCAGTCACCCAAACCTCTACCCTACTGTTCACCCTAATGCCTCTGCTTATATCTTGTTCCCGGAGCACTGTCTTGCCCCCTCACTCAAACTGTCCAGCTCCATCTGAGTCACTTACATTAAAATTAATGATGCTTTTAGGGATACCTTCTCGTGACCTTAAATTAAATTAAATTAAACTTATTATTCACAAGAGCAGTGCACTATCTCATAACGCTTGCTTGTTCACTCTACGCCTCACAAAGGATCCTTGGCACTCCACGAGTCAGACCTACGTTAAAAGGTCTCAAGAACCTTCGCATATTTCTCTGACATCGCCTATTTCCACAGCGCCTGGTGGTTTAGTGGGCAATTAAGGCGCTCCAATCAGATTGAGCTTCTGCAGGTTTATATCAAAGGGATAGTTGGGGTTTATTGCTCACGTAATGCCACTCAGGGATGAGTGAGGCTGGTTACTCTCATATAAAATGTCAGGACCAACTTGCCTTGTCCCGGGCTCCTACGCTCCTCATGGGGCAACGCTGGATTAGATGATGATGATGATGATGATGATGATGGTGATGATTTCTTCCCTTTTCTGCGATTTCTCTTGTCTCCCACCGTCCCTAAGTTTTCACTGTGGCCCTTCATACTCCTGCTTTTGTTTTAATTTCCTCATGATGTCTACTTTTGACAGCCTTATAAGCACTTTCAGCAACTTCCGACACTCTCAGTGTATAGAAGTTTTTTCCTCATCTTCATTTTCTTCTCCTTCACTTCCTTCTCCTCCGCCACCGACTCTTCCTAAGTCAAGCTTAATGGGTGTGTCAGATAGGAATGGGGGTCAAGGGGAAGATCGTCTCCCCTGTTTATGTTTTATATAAACTTGCCCCACATATGTTGGCATCGGCATGGTTGGGATCAGTGACGTTATTCAGTGTTTGGCTGTCCCGACATGCATCCCTGAACACCACCCCACCCTAACACCACCACACCCTGACACATCCCACCCTGACACCACCCCACCCTGACACCACCCCACCCTGACACCACCCCACCCTAACACCACCCCACCCTGACACTACCACACCCTAACACCACCACACCCTGACACCATCCCACCCTGACACCACCCCACCCTAACACCATCCCACCCTAACACCACCCCACCCTAACACCACCACATCCTCACTCCCTCACGCTATCGCACCAAGTACCCCCACAACACCACACCCCAACACCGCCACACCCTGACACCTCCACACCCTGACACCACCACACCCTAGCAACTCCACACCCTCACACCGCACGCTCTCACAATCACATCCTCACACCAGGACACAAGCACACGTTCAAACCACCACAACCACTCCAACTCATCCTCATGCAATCACAAAACCACAACACACCACCCTCATAAGGCAGCATCCTCACAAGACTACACCACACTTTCATACCACGCAGTCCTCACATTAACACACCATCACACCACACATACACTTTCTCAATCCATCACCACAACATCCTCACACAACCACACTCTCACACCACCACACTCTGAAATCCTTGCATCGTTATACCTCCACACCATCACACCACGAGATGTCAGACCATCTCTCCTCCATACCGTCATGTCACCACACCATCAAAGCACCACACCCTCATCGAGTGTACAGTATCAACATCACACCCACACACTAAAACCGCATCAAACCATCACTTTACGCCAAATCACCCTAACACCCATACACCATAACACCACCACGTCATCACACCACCCACCATCACACAACCATACCACCCACCATCACAGAACCACACCATCACACCACCACACTATCACCTCACCACACTATCACCTCACCACACCATCACACCACCACACTATCACACCAACACACCATCACACCACCATACCAGTATTATTGCACCCACACTCTCACCTCCCCCTACACCACAACAACCACACATCACCACATACACTCACACAACCACTCTATCAAACCACTACACCATTATACCCTCACACCACCTCACCTTCACACAAGCATACCGTAACATCATCAGACTCTAACATCCTCACGCCATTACACCACCACACTTTCTCCCGCTCACCTCATAACACCACACTCTTACACCATCACACCACCAATCTACAACATACTTACACCACCCCATGCACATACCCGTCATACCTTCGCACCACAGTACACTTACACTATCACTCTCCCACACCCTCCCTCCACCACACCATAATCTCACACTTTCACCCCACCACACGCTTAAACCACCACTCGCACATTACCACCACACCCACATACCACCACACCCACATACCACCACACCCCCTCACAACCGCAAAGTCACACCCACACATAACCACACCCTGACACCACCATACATTTGGATTACCATGCAACCACCATCTCACACCACAACACCCTCACGTCAGCACACCTCTAACCACAATACCATCACACGACACCATCAAACTCTCCCACCACAACACTCTCACACCATTTACTGTTTCACATCATGACAACCATATCATACCCTCATACTGTCTCACCACCACCCGCTCACATCACCACATCCACCATCTCAAATCCTCACACCACCCCAACTTCACACGCTCATACACACACACCACAACCTAAAACCACCACACCCACACCACCATAACCTTACATCGCCACACACAGTCACACAACCACACCCTCACACTAACACACACTCAATCAGCCACACTATCACATCATCACACAGTTACACCATAACACCCTCACTCCATCTCTCCTACATAACACCACACCATTACACCATCACACTCTCTCTTTCTGTCCCATTCATTCCTTCATGCCACCATTCTCTTACACCCGCTCACCCTCATACTACCTCACCCTAACCTCCTTTCCCTGTCATATCATCACACCTTCAATGCACCATAACCTCATATCATCAGTCTTACTCTGTCATTCCCCTCACACCACCAAAACGTCACACCATCTCGCCTTCATACAACCACAGCGTCACACCACCACAGTATTGTCAGCATACCCTCACACCACCATTGCGTCACATCACCACAGGGTCACATCTCTGCACCTTCACAACACCACATCGTCATACTACCACACTCACACCACCACAGCGTCACATCATCGCAACGTTGCTCAGCCACTTTACCACATTACCACAGCATCACACCACCACACTCCAGCTTCTCGCCATCACACCCTCACACCACCAAACTCTCACACCACCAAACCCTCACATCACCACACTCTCAAACCAACACACTTTCACACCAACACACTCTTACACCATCACGGCGTCACACCACTACACTCTCATACTACCACAGCGTTATACCTCATCCTCAAATTACCACAGCGTCACACCACCACGTATTCACACTACCACAGAGTTATACTACCACACCCTCTCACCACCATACACCCACATTACCACAGCGTCACACCGCCACACCCTCACACGACCAGAGCGTCACACCACCACCCACTCACACTGCCACAGCGTTATACCACATCTTCACACCAGCACACCCTCACATCACCTCAACCTCACACCACCACACCCTCACACCAACACACCCTCACACCAACACACTTTACACCACCATAGTGTCACAACGCACACAGTCACGCTACCACAGCGTCATACCACCACATCTTCACACCACCACAGCGTCACACCCCACAGCGTCACTCCCCACAACGTCGCACTACCACAGCGTTACACCATACACGTTCACACTACCACAGCGTCACACCACACACACTCACACTACCACAGCGTCACACCACACACACTCACACTACCACAGCGTCACACCAACACAGCGTAACACCACCAAACATTCACACTACCACAGCGTCATACCACCACATCCTCACGCACTACAGATTCACATCACTACACCCTCACACCACCAGTGTTATGCCATCCAAATCACACAGCTATAATACCTTCACCACCACACTCACACTATCACGTCCTCATACCCTTCCTCCTCTAACCACCTCCCTCACACCCTCTTACCCCACCACACACAGTCAAACCACCATTTTCACACCACTGTATCTTCACACAATCGCATCACCACACACACACACACACACACACACACACACACACACACACACACACACACACACACACACACACACACACACACACACTCAACCCACCATACTTTTTTCACAATTACACCTCAGCTCCGTACAGTCGTTCCACCACACCTTCAGATCACAGTTTTACACCCTAACACCAAAACACCCTTACGGCACCACCATCACCATACTCTTAAACTTTTACACAGTCACATCTCATCATCGCACAACCAGACACTGACTCCACCATATCCTCACACTAACCCAAGCTAACACCGCCACATTTTCACAGCGCCGCACCCTGTCATTTCCAAACCCCACACTACACACTACCATACATTCACCTGACCGCACCATCGTCTTGTCCTTCTTTCCATCACACCTCACCTCACCACACCCTCGAATCACCACACTCTGTTACTACCAAACCTTGATATTCGAACCCCACCATCTCCTTTATCGCCACACCCCACACCATCACATCCCTAAACCACCAATCATCAAACCGTTATACCATCTCACCCATGCAACTGTGGTTTCACACCTTACGCTGCCACATCTTCACAACAGCACACCCTAACACAACTCCAGACTCACTGAACCACACCATATCACCGTTGTCTAACATCACCGCCTTTCCTCACAGCATCACACCCTCTCACCACTACACCTCTGCACAGTCACATCACCATTCCCCGTCACCACTTCCCCCCTCCCTTATGCCCCAACACATCCAAACTTCCAGGCCTCCACACTCTCACATCATCACGCAACAACGCACCATTACATAATCAAACCCTCACACTACAAATCTTTCTTACCACCACACCACTATTATAGCACTCAGACACCCTCACACCATCTCACTCTCACACCACCATCCTTATACCTACACACAACCAAACCTTCACGCCACACCACCATGACCTGTCACTTGCACCCTTACATCACCACTAAGAAACACTCTCACCATCACATCACACTCTCAGTCCAACACATTTTTTTCACTCCACCACATTCTCACATCACCACAGCGTTACACCGTCAAACCCTGACACCACCACACTATTAGACCTTCACTATATCATATCTTCACACTACGACACTACCAAACCCACACACCATCACACCACCACAGCTTCACCATAACATCTACACAAACGCACTCAAGAACCCCTCACACAATCACGCCCTCCTATCACCATTCCCATGCACGTCACACAACACACACCATCATACCATCTTACTACATCAATTCGCCACACTTGTATTCCAATACCACTCACACTATCACACGCGCTTATCACTAAATCTTCATACTCCAGGCCTAACATTACGAAACCAACACACCTTTACGCCATCACATCCACACATCACCACACCCATGCACCCTCACACCACCGCTGTGTCACATCTTCACACCAGCATACCTTCACACACCACAACCACGCCTCACGACACGTTTACACCACAACTCCCCCACACTACCGCACCACAGGCCACTACCAAATCTCCATTCCCTCACAACATCACCTCCCTACACACCATCCTACACTAACACCACAATACACCCATGCACCGTCACAGCACCACACCTCTCACCCTGTCATCCTCAATCCCACATATATCCAAGTCCTCGCAGAACCATACACTTCCATCACCACAACTTTACAGCACCACTTTCTTATTCCACCACACCACGGTCTATCATCACATCACCATTCCCTCACACCACCGGCACTTCCCTCCACAGCAACACACCTTCCACACCTTATTATCACCTTTTCCTTACACCCAGAAGCACCCAAACCTTCAGGTCTACACCCTCACACAAGCACACAACAACACGCCATTACATCACTACATCCTCGCATCATAACATCCACACACCACAAATCCTTCTCACCACCACACCATCATTCTATCACGCGCTATACCGACACACCATTACACCGCCACTTCCTCACACGACCACACCTCCACACCATAACACTAACAAACAATGATCATTATACCTTCACACCACTTCCCCATACACCACGATGGTATCACATTCACACTGTCCCTCCCTCATACCACTAATCCCTCACACCCTGACACTACCACACCATCATTCTAACACCCTCTGACAATCACGCCCTCACATTACCACATCATCACACTGCCGTCCCCTCGCACTATCACATATTTACACCATCACACTCTCACTCTACCACCCCCACACACCACTACACCGCACCATCATATCCTCACACCACTTCACCCCTACAGCACGACACCATCACACCATCACATCTTCACAACCCTTTAATCTTTACATCTCCTTGACTTCCTGGTAAAAAAAGACTTTCGCTTGGAGTCTACACACTCAGTATCTTTCAGTCACTTGATCCTTCAGCTCATTCACTCGCTTTTGTTATTTTCTGTATAATATTGTTAGTGACTCATGACAGACTTAGCAGTTATCGTGAGTCTGATGGACTTCGGACAAGCGTACCAGAAATGTGTTGCTGTGGCTGTGATGACAAAGTACCAACGCTGTGTGAGTAAGATGGAGATAGTACAATTTTGTGTTTTGTATAGAGTTCCACTGCACTGAAAGTATCGTTGAGTGGGAATAGGTAGCGCACATTGTTATTGTTGGTGCCTAGGTGGATGATGACCCCAGTTATAATCTGGCAGTGTATCATTGTCCCTAGAAAGCGAAGCTCCTGTGGAATGAATGTCCAATGGTTGTTGTTTGGCTAGGGATTTGGACTTTGGGGTTATATATGTATTATATGCGTGTGTATTGTATTGATGGTAGGACATATCCTTCTCGTATGACCTCTAGGCAATGTAAATAGGTTCGTTCTTTGATTCTTTGCTTGGAGTGAGGAATGGGCGTCATTTATACCCACCCTTACACATCTTAGCCACACACACACACACACACACACACACACACACACACACACACACACACACACACACACACACACACACACACACACACACACAGTTTTATTCATACTCCCGCTCTCGCACTGAGGGAGGTGATACAATGAGGGGGATGCAGTGAGGAAAGAGGGAGGTTACAGTAACAGTGAAGGGTGTTACAGTGAAGGTGGAGGGAGGTTACAATGAGAGTAGAAAGTGTTACAGTGAGGGTAGAGAGTGTCATAGTGAGGTTGTTATAAAATGTTACCGTGATAGTGTTACAGTGAGGGTGGGGGGTGATTATAATGAGGATGAAGGATGTTACAGTGAGGGTGGTAATACAGTGAGGATGAAGAGTGTTACAGTAAGGTAAAGTGAGGATGGAGGGTGTTACAGTGAGAATGAAAGTTTTTACAGTGAGAGTGGTGTGTTACAGTGCGGGTGGAGGGAGGTTACAGTATGAGAGGAAAACGCCAGTGAGGATGGGAAAATATCAGCTGGTAGAACTGCAGTGCAATGATATAAAACGTCAATATTGATCACAGTTACATGACGTATGCAAAAGCAATGAGAAGTGAAGCGAATATAGGGATTACACAGACGGCTTGGAGGGGTGTTGGGTGGGTGGTAACAGGGAGGGGGGAACCGTATATAGAGAGAGGCGTGGGAGCAAAGGTAGCTGGTAGTGGTAGCCTTAGTCTGGCGTGTGCCGCGGTTCAGGTCGGGAGGGTGTGTTTCTTTCTCCCCAACCCACCACCACACTCTTCCCTCCTCCCCTTCTCTCCTCAGTGTCACCTCTCCCCTTTTCCTTCCCTTTGTCGAGAGGGAGGGAATCTCCTCGCTTCCCCCCATATTTTTTCCCCTGGATCTTCTCTCGCACGCTGCAGCTTTTCCCGTAAGTCAGCTTTTTGAAGCCCACCAGCTGGAGGTTTTTAAGCAGTCCATTTTCTTAGATGCAGAGCACATTTTTTTCTTTTAATGTTGCAAATTTTCCAGTGATCCGGTTACTTAGTATGCTTGTTTCTTTATGCCTCACTGAGCCTTTGTTAATAAATTCTCCAGCTTTTTATTTAGTGTCTTTGGTCTTTGTTCTCAATTTCTCAAGATTAGTATTTTGGGGGGATTTTTTAATGGCTCTTGATTAGATACGACTACCGTTTTGTTATAATCCTCGACACAAGTGAACCTTTCCAATCCGTAATGTCCATTGTAAACAGTGTCCTCCTTTCACTGCCCCGTCACACAATCAAAACAGTCCTTACACCTTCATGTTCAGTCTCATCGGTCAATCGAATGTCTCTTTAGTTCTCCACTGAACATTGTAACATGATTCACAGCTACATCAGCCATTCAAAATTTTTTCAGAAAACGAATTGCTAATCAGAACATTTCTCTTAGAGCTCTATCGGCCAGTCACACTACTTTCCTTACATCTCCACCAGTCAGTCAAAACAGCCTCTTCAGTCTAATCACTCAGTCCGGTCAATTCCTTTAGAGTTATATCAACCAGACTGTCTTTCAGAAGCTCGTCAGCCAATCAGAATATTCCCGGTATTCCCTACAATGCCTTTTCAGCCAATCACAACCATTCCATTATAGTTTCATAGGCCAATCAGCGGCTTCCTTTCACAGCCACATAACCCCATCCAAGTGCTCATTTACTCCATCATAATGTCCCTCACGCCATGAGATCACGCCTTCCTTCAATCCATCAGATCACCCCTTTCTTCACACCATGAGATTGCCCCTTTATTCACACAATCACATCACCCCTTCCTTCATACCCTTAGATCTCTCCTTCCTTCATACCCTCAGATCTCTCCTTCCTTCATACCCTCAGATCTCTCCTTCCTTCAGTCTCTCAGATCACCCTCTCCTTCGCCACGTCACAATTCTCATCCAACAATGTTAACTCATCACAGTTTTTTAGCTACAATTTACCCATTACTGTACCCTATCATACCTCGTCCCGTCACACCGAGCCCATCACGTCCACCTGCGAATCAGAACTCCCGCCCATCAGAACCCAGCCCATCAGAACCCCGCCCATCAAACCCACTCCCATCAGACCCCATTCCCATCAGATATTCCTCCCTTCAGATCCCAACCCAGTAGACCCCTTACTTATTAAACCCCCGACCATTGCCCCCGCCCATCTGATTCCCATTCATTTGACCCCCGCCCACCTGATCGTCCACGCATCAGACCCCCACCCATCAGAGCCTCACCCATCAGAGCCCCACTCATCAGACCCCCACCCATCAGACCCCCACCCATCACACCCTCACCCATCACACCCTCACCCATCACACCCTCACCCTTTAGACCATTACTCATCAAACCGTCGCCCAACAGACCCCCACTCATCAGACCCTCGCCCATCACACTTCCTTCCATCAGACACTCATCCATCAGACCCCCACCCATCAGACCACCCACCCATCAGACCACCCACTCATCAGACCACCCACCCATCAGACCCTCACTCATCAGACCTTCAGCCATCAGACCATCACTCATCAGACCTTCAGCCATCAGACCATCACTCATCAATCTCGCACCTATCTGACCCTCACCCATCAGTCTCTCATTCCTGTCCCCTACTCATCAGGCCTCACGCATCAGACCCCCCGCCAATCAGACCCACACCCATCAGATGCTCGCCCATCATCACT